>NW_010549748.1:0-688 GCF_000687285.1 Phaethon lepturus
GTGTCACCTAAGGCCATTCTATGTAACACTTCGGTTTGTTTCCAAATGTCTTTGAAGTCTGTTGATACTTGACTGCTTTGATCAACATACATACAACAGCTAGTGTTTATAATGGTACAAACACCTCCCTGTGAAGCCAATAATAAATCTAATGCCATTCGGTTTTGACATATCACCTGTGATAGGCTGGAAACCTCTTTCTGTAGGGCTTGAATTGCGTCTATTGTCCTGTTCTCTATTATTTCTATTACTGCTGAAATGTTCACTAGAGTCTTTTCCAGTTCACTCACACCAAGCCATGGGAGGAACCATCTTACAAAACCATGACATTTCGTGGGTCTGTCTGCAATTGCGTTGCGAGCCCTGGTCATTCTCCTTAGAAAACTTCTGATCCATCCTTTTTGTTGATGTAATTTATCTTCTATGGTCATATTAGGAACCAAGGCCCCTAAAGTACATGCTCCCTGCCAATCTGGGGGTAGAATTTTCCTAGCTGTATCATTACACAGCCAAAACCATCCTGTTCCTTCAGGAACCGGCAGTCCGGAAAAATCAGGTACATGGGGTGTTGTTAGTATCCAGTATGATGCCGTTCTATTACAACCAGGAAAACAGCCTATGAACCTAGTGGTTCATTTATATGTATAATCACCATACAATCACCACATCCATCGTCTCCTGACTTTAA
>NW_010549749.1:0-15161 GCF_000687285.1 Phaethon lepturus
CGCGTTAGTGACGCTTCCTTATCAGCGTGTTAATTAATTGTGTGTTTTCACTTGGGTCGTAAATGTGAGCGAGGTATAGGTAATTAAAATAATAAGACCTTGTTGCTGGCGATAGGTGATATCATTTAAATCTTAATTATTTGGTATCAGTGCTATGAAAGAGTCACGATGCCACGAAGTAGTGCAGTATTATTAAATCTTTCCAAAAGGTGCCTGTAAGGAGTGGAATTTCCTTTCCCTTCCCGCTCTGCCGGGGGATCTCCCTCAGCTTTGAGCTCCCAGGAGCGGGAGAGACAAAACCTGCTCGGGGCGGTGTGTTCGTCGCTGCGCTCCGTGGTGCCTCGCCGGCGTGTGCGATCCTGCACCGCGGAGCAGTCCCGTTCCTTTCCCGCCGCTGCTAGCACGCGTGTGACAGCGCTGCTCGGCTTCCTCACCTTCCAGGGGAGCCGGCGCTTGCCCCGGGGCAAGGAAGGGACTATCTCCGTCCCCAGGGCTTGAGCAGCTTGCTGCAGATGGCCCAGGGCGGCGGGGCGGACAAGCTGTGTTGTGTTTCCCTGCCTGAGCGGCAGACGCCGAGCGGGGCGGTCAGTCAGCCAGCCGCTGCATCGCCTGCCTTTCCGTAGTGCTGCGGTGCTGGTGTGCTGCTGCCTGTTGCCGCTTGTAACCGACTTAAGAGTTGGGAGCAAAACGTGGAATACCAAAACCGAAACTGTTGTTTTCAAAATATGAGAGTTTGAGGGCAAAAAAAAAATCACGTTTCATTTTTCTTTTGCTGCTGCTGCTGCTCTGTGACACCCAGCACTGAATCTACCTGTCAGTGCATGCCAGTGGCATTTTTTTGTGTGTCAGTGATTGAAATACCAACCCAGAATGTTTCTGGATTTCTGGAAAGCTTGGCTCAATAAACAGCATTTTAAATGAAATGCAGATTTGAATTAATTTTCATCTCTTTAAGGAGTTAGTGTTCTGAAGGAAAGAGAAGGCAGAGTACAGTTTTTCAGAGTAATTTTTTTCAAACATTGAGATGATTTGGTAGGGAGATTTTTCATGATGTGCTTTTTCTTCAGTAGCTAGAACAATAAAGTTGAGTAGTCTGGGTCCATTTTTATTGTATCTTAGTTATTGAAGAAACATACTGTACATTTTAAGCAACTGTTGTGTTTTCGAGAAGATTGTATTAAGTGTTGAAAGCACTGGGAATAATGAACACAAGAGTACGTTCTTTTGATATTGGAGATTGTTGATCCATGAAGTTCCACAGAAAGGGAAAAAGTATTATTTTTTTATTATTTGAAGTCATTCTAACTAGCTAAGAAGAATGTATAATTTGTAAAACTGTTCAATAGCACTTTGGTGGCTAGAGAACTGTATGAGGGATTTAAGTGAGCTTTTGTGGTGATGAGGATTTTGGGTAACTTGACTGCTGATGTAAAACATTTTAAGTAACTGCAAAGACAGGATAACAGAGTTCTTACTATAAGGTAGTGTTTCGAATAGTAACTAAGTAGTTTTGGTTACGGAAATATTTTTACCTTCCCTAAATTTCTGTTTTTATGTATTTCTTTAGTGTGTACTGTAAAAAACCTAGAACAGTGAGAATGCACCACGGTAACGGTCCTCAGAATGCCCAGCGCCAGCTCCAGAGGTCCAGGTCTTTCACGGGCAGTGAGGGGGAAGAGCAACAGGCAAATTTACCCCAGTCCCCTGCAGCTTCTTTTGCACCTTCTGCAAGTCCATCTGCACCCCAGTCCCCCAGTTACCAAATACAGCAGTTTATAATGAGTCGAAGTCCAGTAGCTGGGCAGAATGTGAACATCACACTGCAAAACGTTGGACCAGTGGCTTCAGGAAACCAGCAGATAACACTTACCCCATTGCCAATTCCAAACCCAACATCACCGAGTTTTCAGTTCAGTCCTCAGCAGAGGCGGTTTGAGCATGGATCCCCATCGTATATTCAAGTCACGTCACCTCTGCCTCAACAAGTTCAGTCTCAAAGCCCTACACAGCCTAACCCTGTGCCAGTGCAAACGTTACCAAATGTTCGGGCAGGGACTCCAGGCCCTGGCTTGGGTATGTGCAGCCAGAGCCCTACTAGAGGGTTTGTAGATGCTAGTGTGCTTGTGAGACAGATCAGCCTGAGTCCTTCAAACGGTGGACACTTTGTGTACCAAGAAGGACCGGGAATTGCACAAATTGCTCAAGGGGCTGCTGCGCAAGTACAGCTTCCATCTTCTGGGACACCTGCTACGGTAAGAGAACGCAGGCTTTCACAACCTCATTCGCAGTCTGGTGGCACCATTCATCATCTTGGTCCTCAAAGTCCTGTAGCTAGTGGAGCAAATATGCAGTCTTTGACTAGCCCGGGTCATATTACAACAACCAGCTTGCCCCCTCAAATCAGCAATATTATCCAAGGGCAGCTTATGCAACAGCAACAGCAAGTGCTTCAAGGACAGCAGCTGGGTAGACCCATTGGGTATGACAGGACTTCTGGTGGATTGATAGCAGGAGTTGGAGGACCTAGTGCATTTGGAATGACATCACCACCTCCTCCCACAAGTCCTTCACGGGCCACTGTACCACAGGGGCTGTCGAGTCTTCCTCTTGCTCCTACAGTTAATACTGCAGTGAGAAAACAACCCAAAAAGCTAGAGGAGATTCCTCCTGCCAACCAAGAGACTGCTCAAATGAGAAAACAATGTTTGGATCATCACCACAAGCAGATGGAAATTCTTAAGGAAACTTTTAAGGAGTGTTTGATTGAACTGTTCTTCCTGCAACACCTTCAAGGGAATATGATGGACTTTCTAGCTTTTAAGAAGAAACATTGTGTTCCACTGCAAGCATACCTGAGGCAAAATGACTTGGATCTGGAGGAGGAAGAAGAGGAAGAACAATCTGAGGTCATTAATGATGAGGTAAGGAATCTGTTGATTAATGTTTTGGAATAAAATCAATAGATGAGCTTGTGGCACCTGCATTGTGAAGTATTGGAGAATGTGGCAATACTTGAAAAATCTTTTTTACTTGTTGAAGTATGGCAATTTTTTTTTTTAAATAGTTGGTCTGCGAGAAGGCAGATCTGCTAGGTAGTGTGATTCGACAGGTTGAGTTGAGCATGCTGCTAGATGTATGTATTTAAAAGAAAAGAATAGAGGGGTGACGTCCTAGTTAGTATGTAAGCCAATGCACAAATAAAGGTGGCATTGCTGTGGAAGCTGTTTTAAGCTATTGGAATGAGTATGAGTAGGAATCATAGATTAAATTTCACTTACTAGACTTACACAAACAAAAAAAAATAAGCAAAAAGTCTTATAAGAGATTAACCTTTATTTGACTCGTGCCTTCTAACCACTCAAGTTCAGTGTTGGTGTAACCAACAAAAAACCCTGAAGTAATCTAATTACTCAGAGAGAGCAGGTGAATCATAATGTGTATGGGTCCATAGTAATGAATCGGGTTACTTAGGCTGTCTTGGAGCTCTGTGGGTATATTGCTGTCTGATTAAACAAACAGCACTTAGAGACTGGACGTTAACAAGTTAACTTTGTTATTTATGCAGAGGTTTAAAATTACTAACTTCAATTCACTGTTTATTAATGGCAAAGGACTTGAAATAAGTTTGCCATAGGCAGATGCTGTGCCACATTTCCTGCATGTTTGTACCCATTCATGTAGCGCTCGACCTGCAGCACCCAGTGGGCGCGGGAGCAGTGCCTGTCTTGCGCAGAGCCTACATGCAAGCCTACGTGGCAAGTGGTTGCAACAGGGTAGATATAACTGATGCCACTGCATCACTTGGCACTCACAAATACCTTTTAAAATTTGTAAAAATATGTATGGGTATGTAGTTGCCAGCTTGTAAAGAACCAAACCAAACCTGTTACGTAAAGAAACTCATACTGCTTTGAAATGCCTGCTAGAAATTAGTGTCTTCAGTGAAAATTGATGACTGTCCTAGGCATGAATCATTAGTGATCATATCTTCAGTTGGAATTTGTGGGAAATTTTAGCAGTGTAACAGCTGAAGTTTAATTTGTCCATTGTTTTGTGGTTTAAACTTCTTGACTGGGAAAAATGTATTTCTGCTTGTGATAGTTATTGATAATTTTGAAGGAATCATTTCTTTCTATGTATAGTAGCATAAAAGCTAGCCTGTTATTGTAATTTACTGACAATGGGTATTCAGTATTTTTTTTCACCTGGTTTGTATTTTGTCAAATTGTTTAGGTGTTCTTGTTGGGTTGCGTGTTTGTCAGCTGAAATACCAGGTATTTTTAACTACAGTACGCACATCCTGAGAGATCTGTAGCGGGTGTAAATTGTATAGGGTCATTGAAGTAAGTGGTGTTACTATAATTCACTTCAGTTGAGGCTCTACCCCTCGGTCTTTCGGGTTTGGAGCTTGCTGTACTTCGCTGCCTTCTTGTGATGGATCGTCTTTTGTTTGTGAAAGCTGCTTGTCTGTTTAACTGCTGGAGAATTTTGCAAAGTGAAACAGCAGAAGTTTTTACGTGTTTTTAAATGGTGAATTCTTTTGAAAGATTAAGACATCTTTTGAGTATTGTCTTGTGTTTTTTTGTCGTCTTCTCTTTTATTTCCCCTTCCCCCCTCTTTATCACTTTCTGCTAAAGCAACGCACTTCATCCCTTGCCTAGAAAGGTTGATCACTTTGGGAATTCAAGGGGAGAATGAATGGTGGCTGTGCTCATTGCTTAAATAAATGTTGGAGCTCTCTTAAGTTCAAACTGTCTGTCATGCTAATTTGTTGTCCATTAGGAGCAGCAATCATTAAATTTAAAACACACTTCAATGTTAACTGGATTTAAGAAAAAGTTTCCAGTGACGAGAAGTCACTATAAATAGTCAAGGCTGTACTCTCTTCTGCTATTAAAAGTGAGACAGAACTCTTCAAAAACAGCCTGTGCTCAAACCAAGCCGAACTGATGGTGGTTTAGTTATAATCCCCTCTTCAGCGAGGTACCATCAGTACAAAGTGAGTGTGTTGAACAGTTTAAAACAAAAAAAAAGAAAAACTTTTAAAAAGAAAATGATTCTCCCTTCTTTTTTTTTTTCCCAAAATATTTCTCTCAGGTAAAGGTTGTGACAGGAAAGGATGGGCAGACTGGTACTCCTGTTGCTATAGCAACCCAGCTTCCTCCAAATGTTTCTGCTGCTTTTTCATCCCAGCAGCAACCATTTCAGGTACTTTTCAATGGTTCTAAAATGTAGTTTCATCCCAGATTTTTTTTCTTCATTCAGATTTGATATTTCTTAGATGAATTAGAATTTTCCCAAGAGCCCATCCCTTATCATCTAAACAAAACAAAAAAACCTTTGCAAGCTTCAAATGCATCAGTATTAATGAAGCCTTGAGGAAGTTAATCTTTGTCTCCAGGTTGCTGGCTTATTTCATTAACTTTCAGCTTGAATGTTTTCACTTTGGTTTGTTTGTCTTTTGTTTCCCTAATGCATTTGGTTCATTTGTGCATTCTTCATAGTGATAATATGGATTCTTTTGTCTGTGGCATTGTAATTGTGGATTTCTTCTAAATTTCTTTTCTTTTTTTCCTTATCCGTTAAAGGTTTTGAGTATGGCTACAGAAGGTTTTGGATTTGCCTTCCCTGAAATGTTTTAAACAACAGTAATAACCCTCAGACACAATTTCTTAAAATAACTAACTGCTTTCCATTAGCTCTACCATAAATGTCGGCAAGAAGAAACTGAAGTGCTTATTTTTTATATAAGTCCTTTTTTACTTTTTTTTTTTCTCCCTGAGGAATACTGAAAAAAGTAGAGAAATGCAATAATCAATTAACATTTTTGTGGATCAGTGATGATGAAGCTTTTAAATTCAGGCTAGTCTAGGTTTGTGCAGCTACCTTCAAATCTGTGCCATTCAGACATCATTGCTTATATACCCTGAGAAGTAATATACCCTAATTCCTCTGCAACTAAAATATTTACCTTTTAGTTCAATTATATGAACTTAAATAGCAGGTGTTACAGGCTGAATTACTCTGCTCTACCAAGGAAGCTGTAGAGTCTGCACTACCTTCATCTAGGTTTTGGAAAAAGGAGAGTTAAGTGAAATATAAGGAGGGTTGTATTCCTGTTTATAACAAATGGGATATTCACTGTGATATTTTACAGATGAGTTACATAGTTAAGGGGCTTGCACTGCGACCTCTTTGTTATGGCTAATACTGGCATGCCTTGGAAGTCTCCTTAGGTAATCAGGCTTCATCTAAGCTGTTCAACATATGTAATATTATATCAGGTTATTTATTATAACAATTAGGGTTAGCATCAAGCTATAGCTACAGCAGTGATGAAGTAATTTTGAAAGTATTATACCATTTCAGAGCTGTTTCAGAGAAACTGTCAGGTACATACTAAAAATGTACAAAACTGTGTAATTGTGATAATATCTTTTAGCACAAACTGTTAACAGAAAGTATTATCTCTTTCCATCAGTCTTTCTCTTTGTAACTGTTCATAGAGAAATAACATGTCCCAATCAGCAGCATAAGTGCAGCACTTGGAATGAGTATTGTGGGCGTGCTGTATAATCATGACCTCTGGAGAGCTACATTATTTAAATTAAAGTTAGGACAGTTTTAATCCAATATTAGTGGTATGTGACTGCAATTTATGAAGATATAACATCTTTGCTTTTTGGAGCATCTGGCCTGAATTACGTAGTGATAATGCACACAGCTGGGAGGCATACTCAAGAAAATGCCAGTCAAAATCCTAAAGTAGAGCTGCAGCCTGAAACTGTGAGTATGCGATCATCCAGAGTAAGAGTGCAGCTGAAATAAATAGCATTTGAAGCACAGTTTGGAGAACATACTTTATTAAACTGATGTCCCAGAAGCATTTGATGCAAACAGGACATAAGCTGGATTTGTTAATTTATTCAGTAGCATTGTACAAAATAAGTTTTTGTGACTTACTTTGAAAATTCTGCAAATGCCTAAGTGTGATGCTCTGCCAGACATTGACTGTTGGACCTGAAATATGCTGCATATCTGCCTTGTGAGAACACAAACATTTGAAAATTTAAGCCATACTGAGTGTGAGATGGCAGTGAACCATGATTATTAGGGATGAACATGAGTCAGAGATTCTTAAAACCAAAATTCACATCCTAAGGCTATAGTTGTATCACTAGAGTGGCCACAAATGCCTTCACAGCAGCAAAGAGATTAAATGTTATTAATTCATAGCTATTGATGGAATCTGAGTGGCATGAGATATATTCAGCTCAAAAGTGAGTGTTTGAAACCCAGTCATTTTAGGTGATGTTGGCTATGTTTATTAATACTGTTCAATGAAGCATTCATTGAAGATGCAGGGTTGTGACTGCTACAGTTTATTTTGGTATAGACTGACGTTTACGTCCTTAGGCTTAATTTACACTGGTAGAACTTCTGTGAAAAAATCAGAGAAGACCTGTGAATAAACTAGAAGATTCTTTTGGGAAATTGTTGTCTTTGCTGTCTTGTCATAATAAATTTTTACATTTGCAAACCCCTACTGTACATTGATATGGCAGAGGCTCTCACCAATAGCAAGTTACACTTCGAGAACTTGAATGTTAAATTAGCTCATTTTCTAGGACATAGAGGCATACGTGAAGTCCCTCTTTTTATTTTCTGATAGAATCTCTTAAGCCCTTCCTTCGGTCCCTTATTTTTCTTGTAAGTTTCATAGTAGAATATTGGGTGTAGCATGGCTGAATATTGAGGAGAACTTAAAAATGTGACTTGGAAACTCACTGGAAAGAACTGGGCTTGCACAAACACTGGCGGATGTTAGTAAGTACTTGCCAGTAGTGCTGAGGGCCCAAAACCCATGGAAATCGTCATATACCCAAACTTGTTTGTTTCAGTAATCCTGTATGTCAGTCTGCCATCTGAGTTTGATGCTGCAAGGATTATCTAGGATATATTCTCTGCCATCATTGCCAATATTAATTGTAGTAATTTTAAAATAAAGTTTTCATGCGCTGTGAAATCCTACTGAAGCTAAACTCCAACTTGCTGAATCAAACCCCTGTGATTTCTTTTCCATCTCAATATGAATAGTACTCTTCCAGGCTTGTTAATTCATAGTTGTGTGATGTTTATCCTGAGACAAAATGTCTAGTAATTTCTGATGAGCTCTGATGTCACGTTAGCTGTATGGTGATACTGTCTTTCTCCTCGTCGATTTTCTTCATGGTACTCGTTTTGCCAGCTGCGCAAACAAATACAAGTCTAGCATCTGGAAAAATGGAATTGGAACTTGTGTCAGTTGGCTGAGAGTCTTTTATTCCATCTTCTGAGTCTTAGCAGTTTTTCCTGAAATATTTAAAGGCTAACTCTCATGGAGCTCTGCCTGAGAGTGACAGTGGTGGAGACTCAAGTAAACTTAAACTGTCTTCAGGATGAGAGTTAATTTGTGTGTTACCAATGTTTTACACAGAATTAAAAGGATTCACTTTCACAAATGTATTGACTCTCATTTCTTACTTTTGTGTTTTGTTAGTTATGATACAGTTTATGCATAAATTATCTTTTCCTCATCTGATTTCCCTTCTAATTAATCCTGTAATGAAGTCACAATGTTTAATTTTTGTCATGTCAGCTTTTTATTGCAGATGTATACTATACAAATACGTCATTTTGACTTCATGGCAGCATTATGCAGATGATGAAGGGTAATATATTAATGGAAATTTCCATTTATTTAAAAAAAATATGTATTGGGCAAGTTTATTTTTTACATAACCCATTTTCTTGGGTTTGGTATCACTTTTTAAAAAATGTAGACAAGTATTATATATATAACAAACTTCAGTTTAGTTACTGTTCTAAAATTTGAACTCAACAAAGTGTATCTGTGCATTATGGACATCTTTATAGCAGATACTTAATGAGTTTTGTTTTCTTCGTTGTACAGCTGTTCTGAAGGATTTGTTCTGTGCTGGCCTCTTTAGATCCGTTTGTAAATTACATCTTGGTGTTAGACTACCTACAGATTGAACTTCTGTGATTTGTTTTCTTTTTCCAATAGCAAACGCATACAGGGACTCCAGTAACGGGGACTGTGAACACCATAGAAATTGAAGCTTTTAAGAGACAGCAGGCACTTGCACCAGCAGGTATGTTCTGCAAACAGAATTTTAGGGTTTTTATGTTTTGTTTTTATTTCCAAACAGTTAATGGAGCCCACTGTTCTGTAACTCTTGAAATACAGTTTTGCCTCACCTTGGGAGTTGCCAGATCCTTAGGACTATCTATTGCGAATGGTGCTGTGTGAAGAGTGCACTCCACTCACAATATATAGGACTGGATTTGGCAGGCATGGAGACATTGTTAGGATTGTTCTGGCAAAGAAGATTGGAGATGGCCAATTTGAAGTTAAAGGGACTCTGCCCTTGGAGCATGTTCTTCATAAATGCTACACATGTATAGTAGTCGTAGCTTTCTGAGCTGATGTTGGAATCATGTGTAGTAGTTTGCTTTGTAAAATTATACCATGCCATAAATGGAATTTGAATATCACAGATTCGTCTAAGAGACCACGAATTGAAGTGGGCCGTCATGGGATGGTTTTTCAGCACCCGGGTGTGGCTTCAGGAGTTCCTCTTCAACAGCTAATGCCAACGGCACAAGGTACTGTGTCACCACATGCCAGTTGCACATTAATTTAACAAGGAGATGTTAGTGATGGGACTAGAAACTTGGGCTTCCGGCCTTCCAAGATCCTAGTCCCACCACGCACTTCTCCATGTAAATTAATACTTGGTATGCAATGCCTGGTTTGTTTAAGGAGCTGAGTGACGGGCTCCAAAGGTGCATGTGGGCATGGAAATACGTCACAGGTGCTGATGCAAAATGGTTAATCTGAGAATTCTGGAACTGAGCCAATGACTTATGAAAAGGAAACCTCCTAATTTGCAACATCATGACAAATTTTTATTCATTAGTCATGCCACGCTTTAGAATATGTGTTAAAGTGAATGTGTTAAGAACTAAGTATTATTTAGGCTTGATGCTGTTATTTTAGGTTAAATTCCATTAGCTCACCGGTCCTTTTTTTTTTCTTTAAAGTATAAGACATTCGGAGGACATTTAATGACATCTTCTTTTGTAGTTGCTGTGCTCCAAATTTTAGTTGCAGTCCTGTGCATGAAATACTTTGTTGTTTATTGTAATGGTGATTTATTTTGTGATTGTGATGTGGTATTTTCAAGTGATGGTGTCTTGTGGCAAAGTAAGTAACAAATTAGTCTATTTGCAGTTGATTTCCTCTTTATATCAGTAAAGAACATTGGATGTTTTAATCTCATCTGTATTGCGTTTCCTCTTGCTTTGTAGGTGGAATGCCTCCCACTCCTCAAACTGTACAGCTGACTGGACAGAAACAGAGTCAACAACAGTATGACCCGTCTAAAGGCCCTCCTGTGCAGAACGCAGCAAGTCTGCATACACCTCCACCGCAGCTGCCAGGGAGGCTGCAACCTGCGAATGTCCCCATGACGTCTCTCCCAGCTGCACTGCAGCTTTCACAGCAGCAACCACAGATAGTGGAATCTCCAGCTCAGCCTCAGATTCAGGTGAAGATCCAGCCTCAAAGTGTACCCTTGACTTCCACTCCACTTCCAGCACCACTTCAACAGCAGGTGCCACCAGCAATCCATGTGCAAGGACAGACACCAAACCAAGTATCACAGCCACAGGCTACGATACAGCAACAGGTATATGAACTTTATTGGGGTGAAAATATGTTTGTTTCAATGCCCAGTAAAATCTAAGAACACTATCTTCTTGAAAATATATTAAATATGTTAATGGTTTTTCATTCCACTGGACACTTAAATCCTTCTCTTACAAAAATGCAGGTGTCAATTTTTTGTTAAATTAAAGTCCTTATTTTGTTCTGGTGTAGTGTAGACTAAGACAGTTTTGAATCCTAAACTCACCACTAACATGTGTTTCTTGGGCAGACTGTGACTCTAACACGACCATCTGCAGATCCTGCTCAGACTTCTCAGCGTCTTACGGCAAATACACTACCGCCTACCTCATCTGTTGCGCCAGCAGCTATCTCGGGCACAGCACCGCCTTCTACATATCCAGTACAAACAAACAGGACCTCTCCAGCAACTACTAAGTCCCTGTCTCCTATTGCATCAAAACCCCCAGGCTTAGCAGTAGCAGCAGCACCTAAAACGCAAAGTCCAGCTCAGAATGCAGCAGTATTACCACAGGACAACTCTCAAGACAAGCTTGCTGAGCAAGTAAAGCTGGTAAGGTTTTTTGTTTTTCCCCCAAACTTAGAAACAGTTAACACACAAATAACAATTAACACGAGCAATGTGTTTTAGTTATGAAAATAGGCTATTTTTTGGGGAAGTGGGGTGTTCAGTGGTGGGTTGTTTTTTGGGTTTTTTTTTTTCTGCTTTACAGAGTTTCGCTTTTCTGGGCATTCAGAGAAGCTGAAGAAGACTTACTGGTCTTCATGCTGCTGTTGCAGTCTTTCTGTTATATTGATTCTCTCTGCTCCTTCGAGGTGACTGCAACCTTATTTTTGTAGGTAACTGGAGTTGTTTTGCTTGTTTAACAGGAACACCATAGAGAACTACTTTTTTTTATAAAATCAAGCAGTATTAATATGGAAGATATATTTATATTCTGTGGATAAATACATCTGCAATTTCAGTTTATGAAAAAAGAAAGGAGTATTTGCAGTTTGCATATGTCTTGTAACTTGTTTTTTGTGCTGCCCAGTGAACCTTTTTTTTTATCCTGTTATTTAACAAAGTACCTATTGTAATACAGGTTGAAGTGCTGTGATTCTCTTTACACTTAAGTTGAATGTAATCCAGTAATTTTTTCATTGATGCAGTGTTCAGACCTGGTTTTTGTAATGCATGTGTCATGCTGTTACACCTTTTTTTGCTGTCAGTTATTTTGATGGAGTGGGAGCAATTATTATGTTTCTATTTGTCAACTGATTTAGGTGCATTCTGCAGCTTCATTGTGACTATATGTATTTCTTTTTAAGGAAAATCAAATCCATCAGCGAATAGCGGAACTGAGAAAGGAAGGCTTATGGTCCCTGAGGCGACTACCTAAACTCCAAGAGGCTCCAAGACCAAAATCTCACTGGGATTATTTGCTGGAAGAAATGCAGTGGATGGCAACTGATTTTGCCCAAGAGAGAAAGTGGAAGATGGCAACTGCTAAGAAGGTACTGGGAAAACATTATTTGACTCGAAACAATTGATCTTGGTATCACTCAGCTTGGTAGCAAAGCTATTTAAATGTTTTTTTTTCTATAGATAGAAGTAATGGGAATATAAGGCACCAATTTTTAATTTAAATGTTACCAGATTTAGATATTCTTGCATTTGAAACAGGCTACATAGTTGTATTGATTGTGGATACAAATAACAGTTTTGGATTTTATTCTTCTGGAAATCAAATAGCTTGTTTAGGGGACCCAGTCAATATGTTCACTGTGTCATATTTAAAAAGTATGGCTATCATGCCTGTCTCACAAATCAGATACTCCCTCTCAATGAAGAGTAAATATAGAATTTTGTAAATAACGTCCACTGGGTGTGGTTGTCTGTCTAATTCTTCTTTCTTAATCTCAGAAGAAGATGAAGGAGAAACCATGGATTTCTAAGGACAGCAGTGGAAACATGGTAGAGAACTGTTTCCATAAGGGAAGAGAACAGCACAATGGGAGTAATTAAAGAAGTGATGGAATGAAAATTGGGGTGGTGTGAGATGAAATATGTAAAACCTGTTTATTTACAATAAGTTTATTTACAATTTCTATGGATTCTAGCAAGGTTGCACCTTCTTTTGATACATTTATGACCAGTTTGGGGTAATGAAGAGAGCAACTGAAAGTCCTTAGTTTAAATTGCCATGTTGTTGGCTACTGTATATTCTGAAATGATGGAAGCTCAGAACTCTCTTCCTTGTAAGCAAAGTATTGAAATAGGTGTATCGTTTTGTAAAATGAAGATCTGCATTTGGAATATAATTTAAATCTGGTTTTGAAGCACTTATTTCATTTGTGGCCAATGGTAGGTTTCTAAGAATAGGAGAAACAGAAAGGGCAAATACGAAATGATCCTTCCCCTGGCAGTATGCTTCAGAATTCTGGAAATTAATATTTTAGGGACCTCCTGAGCTAAAGGTTGCAATCAAGTCAGTCTTTAACAGCCATTGACTGATCTTTCAAGCATGTATGTACATTCTTTTTGAACTCATTTTACCTTTGGTCTCTGGCATTTTGCTGTGATTTCTATGACTTCATATGTGCTGCCTGAAAAAAAAAGTTTTCTTTTTTGTGTTTGCTGCTAATTTCAGTAGATTTTTTTCCTAATATTTGTATTCAGAGAGAGTAGTGAATTAGGATTTTCCTACTTCATTGCGTAGTTATATTTCTTATATTACCTTTTTTCCTTCAAGTTTCATGTCTGTTGTTTTACTAGCATGGTAAAAATTAGAAATAGTGGAGGTAAGCGCTACGTGTGGAAAGCTATGGTCAACATCTGGCTGCTGCTAAGCTCTATAGCCTTAACAAACGCAATGATGTGTATTTTGAGGTAACCTAATCACTATCTTTCATGGTATTTTAGATGGTAAGAACTGTGGCTCGTTATCATGAAGAAAAGAAACTTAATGAAGAGCGAGCTAAAAGGGAAGAGCAAAACAAACTAAGGCGAATTGCTGCATCAATTGCTAGAGAAATAGAATACTTCTGGTCTAACATTGAACAGGTAAAATACCAACTTAGTACTTGTGTAAGTAACACTGTTTTTTTAATCTTCAGTAATTTATATATAAAATTTAAGTGCTTTATTAGAATTGCTTTACATTTCAGGTTGTTGAAATAAAACTGCAAATTGAATTTCAAGAGAAAAGGAAAAAAGCTTTGAATTTAAAGAGAATTTCAAGGAAAGGTAATTGTATTCCATTTCATAAGAAATCCAGTATAAATTCTGATGCTGCTGTTCAAGATAATTTCACTCAGTGGGGTTTAATCTTGTTGGTGATAGAATTGTGAGATGCTAATAATAGGTTGTGAACAGATCTGACCTATGAGTTACGGGTATTTTTTATGGTTTTGTGTTAGATTTTATTAATATTTCTTGTGTTTTATGTTGAATGCATTTAAAAGGTCACATAAGAAACATAAAATCGCTAAATGACTAATGCATACATAAGTGTAATAATTTTCCAGGTAAGGATGTAAAACCTGCAGAAGACCTTTTATTGGAAAAAGAATGTGAAAGGGTAAGTCTTTCTGGTTCTTAAAAAAACCCCTACAGCTACCTGTGTGAAAAAGTTTTGATAAATGTGAAATGTTTTCCTTAAATACATGGTGATGATAAGAGATTTCTGTGTAGTTAATGATAATTGAAGATATTGTCATAAGCACAAATACAATTTTGTCTGGTTATGAACCACAACTTTTAATGGGAAAGTGGATAGTGGTTGATAACGTGTTTTAAAGTAAGAATTTGTACTTACTCAGTGGCTTTGAATCAATCATTCTAACCTTGCGAGACCAAAAAAATGTACAAATTAATTACCAGACTTAGTTTTGGGCAGGAGTTTAATCTACTGTAACCAAGGGTAAACTTTGAGGCATGAAAGCATGTTTTCAGCTGTTCTGAAAGATTTATCTGCTAAAAGATGTAGTTATATGTTACAGAGTGGATCAAACTGAATGAGATTTAAATATCTTTTGCCCTAGATGAAATGTATGCTAGGACTCCTTGGCTACATCTGTGCAATTGGAAAAAACTGGGCCAGGGATTGTTCTGAGGCCCTGAGCCATCTGGCATGGCACAGCTGATGCCCACTTGCTGAAATGCTTCCCTTTCACCAAGCAGAATGCCTGCACCTGAATTTCCTGTTAGGAACAATCTTTAGCATGTGTTTTCAGGCAAACTGTGGCCTCGCACTGTCTGCGAGCGTTAATTTGCACAGGCTAAACCATGCTACAGAGTATGCTGGACAGCTGAGAGTGAACAGTTTTAGGCCTGTGCAATATCCCTTTTATTGACTAGAGAAAATATAGTTCTTGATTTCAACCTGGGTAAAAGTTTTATGCTTTAATAATGTTTTAAGGGAAA
>NW_010549749.1:15192-43205 GCF_000687285.1 Phaethon lepturus
GCCACAACCAGACCTGAGTAATTTGAACCACAAATGCTTGAAGTGGCTGGTGGCACGCTACCTTCAGTACAGAAGCAGTGTATCTGTTTTTGCATGACCGGGAAAATGCTAATAGGTATTAAGTGTCTATTAGCAAATGCTGATACGATTGCAAGGCACTTGTTCCTTTCTTTAAAAAAACAAACAAAAAGCCTCCCTAACTTTGGTTTCTATGATTTCACATATTTTAATTATTTAATGCTAGGGTGGTTCATCATCTGGAAGGAAAAGAAAAGCAAGCACATCTTTGACTGATGAGGAAGGTAAGACACTTCTCAAAATTGTGCATTGATCGTCTAGTAGATAAGCTGTATATTAAAACTCTGAAACCATAGGTATTCAGTTTGTTACTGCATGGATAAAATGGTTTTCACAAACCAAATACCAACCCTCATCCATTTCTTGGAGAGACTAGATGGTCAATTAGATAGTAAATTTTCCTTAGAAGAGCTTCAGTAAAAATTTGAAAATAAAATTTTCCCTGAAAACACACTGCTGTCATTGTTGGTGGATTTTAATTCTTTCTGTCCTCATTCCTTCATTTCTCAAACCTTACTAGTGGTCTTAAACTTCTTTTGAGTATTTCAGACTGAATAACTCATCTGCTTTAGTTCCTTTTTTGTGATGACACCTGTGTCATGTTTCTGACAAAGAAAATCCCCAGTTTAAAGCTACAGAATAACCTATCTGTGGTGACCATTGTCAACCAACACTTCAGAGTTCAAGACTGCCTTTTATCCTGAGGCAGAAGTGCTTCTCTCCTTTTCACTTACCTTCCAAGTTCTATATATAGTTGCTCTCAGATTTTCTTGTTTTCCATACATGTCTCACTCTTTTTGTATCAATCTAACTTATAACATTCTATGCTAGTATACTTCAGAGGCATATAATTACAAACTTCCTGAATTATTGTGTTAACATTTGTTTTTGTTTTAGTTGAAGACGAAGAAGAAACAATTGAAGAACAAGAAGCTAAAGAAGGAAACATAAACCATCAAACTGAATTGTCTAATCTAGCCAAAGAAGGTAGGCGTGTAGCTTGATTGCTGTCTGTGGTGGACTCTGAAACAACAGGTGAAAACATGCAGCAGTTATTTTATTTTTAAATAGGATTACAGATGAGAAGTTGAGTGCATTCAGATGTTCAGTCATATGTAATCTGTATTAATTTTTTTCTGTTTGGAAAGTCATAGTGGTGGGAGTTTGTGGGATGATGGTGGACATCTGTGCTTTATAAAGTGGCCCATATACTTAACTAGTTATCATGCAAGGTAGCTTGACAAAAAGTATTTCTCTGCTGAACTGCATTTTTTTAAAACCTCACACCAAAAGACTCTCAACCTAAGTTCTAGGAACGCATGATAAATACTTAAAACCAGAAGTGTATCAGATTGAACATGACGGTTTTATCAACTGTCTTGCACCAAAAAAAAAAAAGGTAGAGCAAGTCGGTTGAGGTAAAAACAGTTTAATAGGAGAAAAGGAAGAGAATGATAGTAATGATAAAACATATAAAAACAAGCAATACACAATTTTTCAGCACCTGCTGACTGATACCCAGTTAGTTCCCAAGCCACGGCGCCTCCCCGGCCAACTCCCCCAGTTTATATACTGAGCGTGACATCGTATGGTGTGGAATATCCCTTTGGCCAGTGGGGGTCAGCTGTCTTGGCTGTGTCCCCTCCCAGCTTACCGTTCACCCGCCACCTTCTCACTGGCAGGTCAGCATGAGCAGCTGAACAGTCCTTGACTGCTTAGCAACAACTAAGAACATCAGTAAGTTACCAATATTTTCTCATCCCACATCCAAACCACAGCACTATACCAGCTATCAGGAAGGAAATTAACTCCATCTCAGCCAAAACAAGGACAGTAACCTCAGAAGTGTTTTGTGACCCACCTGATAAGTCTGAAAGGGCCCTGACGCGCTGATCTTGGGGGGTATAAATACTTAAAGATAAGGGGCTTTTAGGGACAATGCTTTAGCTAGCAGGTCTCTCATTAGCAACATAACAATAACTGCTCTGCTGAGCTTGATGTATGCAAAGTATCCCATAGGGATCACTTCACTTACCATGATAAAAACCTTGCTGATTTTTTAGAGGCCAAGCTTCCCATTAAACTAAGCTCGCCTGGCAATTAATATGCTGTTTCCAAATCTGTTTGTTTGGTCTGTTTGGCAGCTTAGTGGCTGCAGCCAGCTGGCCAGTTGGAGGGATTATAACTCTTGGCTAGTCAGCCAAGTTGCTAATGAGGATGTTTCCTGATCGATTGGCTACCGCCAGCGTGCACCTTCCTGCTTCAACAGATCAGACAAGGGATCATGGAGATACTGTTTAGTGGGTTGAGGTACAGCTCAGTTTTGAAACTTTGAAGTCTTGAATTGTCTTCCAGCCACTCAGCTGGATTTGATGCCCCTACCTCCCCAGCCAGTGGTTTACTGTCAGTTTGTATGGTGGGTTTGTAATATAGTACAAAGCAAGCTGGGTGAGCAAACTGCTTGGTGCAATTCCAAGTGTTCTCCGTAATCGAGGTCATTAAATAAATATTGCCATCATTTACCTAATAATTACCTTTTCAGTTAGCTTCAGAATAGAGAACTGGCTTTATACAATTGTGAAGAGTGAAATGAAATTAAAAACAATGGTATTGATTGTTACAAATTTTGATATTTTTGAACTTGCATCCTTTAATGACCCTCAGCTGAATTGCCTCTGGAAGATTTACTAAAGATGTATGAAGGTGCCTTTGCAGAAAATTTTCACTGGCCCCAGCCAAAGCCTGACAGTGAAGAGGATAGCAGTGAGGAAGGTAAATCACTTTTTGTTTAGAAGTTACGCTGTCTTACAAGGTGGAATAAATTGATTGGCTCTTCAAGTCTCTGTTAAAAGACATTTTATAGGGGAAAACAAATACTGAGTGAATCACATTTAAAATGTTTTTTATTTTTAAGTGAAGAAGAATGTTATATACAAGAATGAATGGAAAGTACAGTGGCTTTCTTGCTAAGCATTTGGAATAATCATTAGAAAAATTAGATTTATTCCTGTTATTACAAAATATTTTTGGATAATGATCTGTGAAGAATTTCTTCCTTTTTTTTCATTTCTCAGTTTATGAAAAGAGGGTAGTGTTTGCCTATCTTAAAGTCAAGATGTGTGAGATTCTCAGGAACAATAGAGGAGCCTCTCTACGCTGAATTAAGCAGCACACTTCATAGCTAGCTATTATTACACAGTTGCCATCTGTTCTGTATTGAAGTGATG
The DNA here is from genome assembly GCF_000687285.1 of Phaethon lepturus. Taxonomy (NCBI): domain Eukaryota; kingdom Metazoa; phylum Chordata; class Aves; order Phaethontiformes; family Phaethontidae; genus Phaethon; species Phaethon lepturus. Next base: position 18,498 of record NW_010549749.1, read on the forward strand.
ATAGAATTACATATTTGAGGATAAGTTTTAAGTCATATGAGAGGACCTTCCTAGAAGTTGTGAAAAGTTAATGGTCATGATCACCTAGCTAGCATGAACATCCAGAATATGTATGTGATCTGGAGCTTTGGCTATTTTCATTTTGGCTTGACTAGCCTGCAAATCATAGAATTGTTTTTAAAAGTTAACCACCTCCTTTTAGACCACTGTCTGAATTCTAGCAATCTCAGTTCCTTTGTGTAACTGATACTTAAGTATATTTTAAATGCCAAAGTAATTTTTCTCTCTCATAGAAATGGAAGACCATATCTCTGATAGAGAAAGTCCTCAGAAGGAAGTTGTCCTCATAGACTCCCTTCTCAGCATTGACCAGTACAAGGGTATAGACAGATCAAGTCCTCCAAAGAAGCATATGCGAGACATATCAGAAGTTGCTGCTGCAGCAGAAATGCTGTTACCTAAAGGCAGCTCTAGAATAACAACAGCGGTAAGGCTCCTTATTTTCTGCTACTCTGTGTGCTTACTTTTACGTAAAGAATGCTTTTTTCATGGTTTTGCAGATTTAAGCAAGAAATTACAATAAGTACTTTCTAGTTATTGAATTATAGAATGGTTATGCTTTATGGCACGCTCCATGAATTTAACTCAAAAAAAAAAAGTATCAAATCATTCACATTACAGGTAAAATACAATACTCCATTGCTACTGTATGGGCCTCTCAGAGAATATCAAAAGATTGGGCTTGATTGGCTAGCAAAGCTGTACAGAAAGAATCTCAATGGCATTCTGGCAGATGAGGCTGGGCTTGGAAAAACAGTGCAAATTATCGCCTTTTTTGCCCACTTGGCTTGTAATGAAGGTAAGTTCATTCGCCTAACAATTTTAGACAGGTACTGGGCCAACATTATCTTTGTGAATTGTAACCTAGGGTCACATTTTTTAATCCTGAACCATATCAGACTTTAGTTAATGTACAGAGTAAGATTACGTCAGAAAAAATCTCTTAGATTTTGTGACATAGGGGTACCTTCTTGTCAAGCATACAGTTTGATCAATCAGCTGTTACCTTCTAGGTGATGAAATTCTTCTGAAGCCTAGTTTATTACTATAAAAAGGCCTTAGAAATTGTTTAATGACCAGGTGGCCACAGACAGTTAAATTCAAGGGGTAAACATGAACAGTTTGACAAGCGTGTCTTGTGTATCATCTTAGATATTACTAGTGTTGATGTACTGAGGATGACTGAAGAATATACGTAAGGCAAAACTCATTGTGGAGGTGTTATCTCTTATTCAAGCAGTTAATGTAGTTGAGAGAAAAAATAGATATTAGGTACACAAGGGGTACTTGAGGTCTGAAAAATAATAAAGAATAGATTAGTAAAATACCTCTGTTGTTACTGGATCTCACTTTCAATGATGAAGTTAGTGCACTGCACTTAAAAAATCAGGGGAGAATATAAGCCACATGAATTGTCAGGAGTCTCTTTCTACTGTTAACTGCTGTGTTTCCCCTTCTGTAGGTAATTGGGGCCCTCACCTTGTTGTTGTGCGGAGCTGTAACATACTGAAATGGGAGCTGGAATTGAAACGCTGGTGCCCAGGGTTGAAAATACTCCTCTACTTTGGCAGCCAAAGGGAACTTAGGGCAAAAAGACAGGTACTGTATTTTGCAACTCTTGCAGTGTTGTATTTAGTATTTTAGATGGCAAGACTCTTCCTTTAACCTGCATTTATCTATATGTTCCTTACATCCTGATGGGATATGATAAGTTTTTAACACTACAAGTTGGTTTACAAAGAAATTCACACCTAACAGTTCTAGATTTTCAAAGGCATTTTTGGAACTCCCTTGGTATTGAGCGATACATGCAATACTTTGTCTGCTTTCTGAACTGACTATAATTCAAAGACCAAGACTGTCTTTTAGAATGCTTTGGATCATAGCATCTTTCTGTGCTTAGTGAAGAAATAGCTGGTTGTAGGATGCTTGAGAGTTCTGCCTTAACTTTTCTGTCTCATCCTTTCTTTCCTTTTCTGTAGGAATGGACAGAACCCAACAGCTTCAATGTGTGTATCACTTCCTACAAACAACTGTTCAAAGGCCACCCAGCATTTATGAAAATGCGATGGAAATACTTAATAGTAGATGAGATGCAACAAATAAAGAACATGACTGAGAAACACTGGGAGGCACTTTTCAGTCTCCGCAGGTATGGAGCAGAGAATTGTTTTCCTGCTGGCGGTGGGTTTTTCTCTCTTTATGTCACACAGTTCTATTCTTAGCAGAAAACTAATAAAACCCCTCTTGATTTGGTCTGCCCAAATTCCTGTGCAACGTGCACCTACAGAAGTGCCTTTAGTTGAAACAATGGGAATTCAGGAGACATGCTCAGGATCTTTTCGTTGCCACTGTCATATCACTATAATTCTTCTTTGCTGATACTCTGCACTCCCAAACAGATCCCCTTGTATGTTCTGATACTCTGCAATGAGGAAGCTAGTTTGATGGTATATGCAAGATTAAAAAGATAATTTATCCTAGATTTAATTTTACTTGCACTACTTATTTCTTCTGTGTATCTGACAAACCTACAGCTACAGTAAACAGTGTTTGAAAATTGGTGTCCTTTACATAATGATACTAGCTAAATGCTGTATTGGTTAAAAATCTTCTTTTATTATTCACAGCCAGCATCGTTTGCTTCTGATAGACACCCCTTTGCATAACACATTGATGGAGTTGTGGACCATGGTGCACTTTCTGATTCCGGGAATTTCCAGACCTTATCTAGATTTTCCAGTAAAAGCAGCTAATGAGGAGAACCAGGATTATTGCCATAAACTGGTCATCAGGTTACACAGAGTATGTTGTCATTTTTTCTCATCTGTCCTATAACAGTAGTTAAGCTGTTGGGGGTGGGAGGGCAGAAAGAAATTAAAAGATGTGGTTCATCTCGAAATTTCTGGCCTTTCTTAACACTTTGTTCAGTTCAGGCAGAAAGTCCTGCTGAAAGCAGAGGTTTCTGCTACCAGAATCGTATGGAGATTTCTTTTAAAAAATAATACCAGGCTCATATTTTGAAGCATAACATGCAGAAATTAAAGAACAAATGAATGCCTGTACAACTGTGGGCATGGTAATATGATTATATATGGCATATGAGGTTTATCACATCAGATATATTAGGTGTGAATAGGGTTAGCTTCCTGTTGTAAAACTGCGTCTTTGAAGTGAGAAGATTTTTTTCACTCAATTATGAAATGTTTCAGATGATTCAGCCATTTATTTTGCGGAGATCAAAGAGAGATGTTGAAAAGCAGCTAACGAAGAAATACGAACATGTGCTAAAGTGTCGTCTTTCTAATCGACAAAAAGCTATGTATGAAGATGTCATATTGCAACCAGGGTAAGGAGTTAAAACAGTAAATAAAAAATGCTGTCATTTTTGGTGCTTAAGCAAGATGAAGAATGATTGTCACAGTTGGAAGTGTTTTAGTGTTTTTCTGAAATTTTCCATTATCACCAGTGAATAGAATGTGATTACATTGTAAACTAAAACTACAGGCAAGTGATGCTATGGGCCTAATGAAAAACATGCATTTACCTTTGGAACCTAAGATTCGGGTTTTAATGGTCAGGTTTGCTGCTGTTGTGTTTTAAGATTTGCCTCTAATGAGTGGGGTTTTATTTCTTAAAGCCCAAAGTGTATCTCCTCACTCCCACCTATTTACCTGTGGTGTGATATCAAGTGGTTATTGATTGGTGCAGGGATGAAACAAATTAAATAGGTAGAGAATAAGAAGCTGGTTAGGTTATATTTGACTGTAAGGTAGCACTGGTCCTTAAGTTTCATGTTTCCAAGTTTACATTTGGTACAGTGCTACTTAAAATGCTCTAGAGACACCTGGGTAAAATCTAAGCTTGTTTTAAGACTTTTGCATAACATGCTGCATTGCACGTTCTCATGTTGCTGATCTAGGGACACCTGCATAAAAGCTGTTCTTACATAAATGTGTTTCTGTGTAAATTATTTGTCAGAACCCAAGAAGCCCTCAAAAGCGGACACTTCATCAGTGTCCTGCATGTCCTGATGCAGCTGCAACGGATTTGTAATCACCCTGATCTGATAAACCCCCGGCTTTCAAGTACCTCTTACGTATCAGAAACACTGGAATACAGAACCGCGTCTCTGGTACTGAGTGCCCTAGAAAGGGATATTTGGAAGGTAAGTAGAAAAGTAAACTGTTTTTTTCTCTTTTAGTGCCCATGTAGAATTTCAGTACTTAATACTGTTTTCTTACACATCAGAAGTCTACCTGAAGTTTATAAATAGAAGGAATTCAGTGTTCCATAACTGTGCCTACCAAGTGTGTACTTGCTGCATCTCTTTCTTGTAATACTAGTGTGAGCTTTTGAAGTGGTTTTTAGTCAGTGATTTGTCATGAACTACTTGGTCAAAGAGAAATTAGCTTTGCTTTATCCTACTCATGTTTGCAGGAATTTTCCGACACTGAAAACACTCTGGGTAACACAGTGCTTATTACAGCATTCTGTAATTTTCTTTATGCTTTCAGTAGCTAAAGGAGAGCCAGACTTACTCTTTTTCACATAAGATACCAATTCAATGACTAAATTAGTACACTTCTGTCAATCCATTTGAAGTACCACTATTTGTGTTATCATTAAAGAAGTGATCCCCCTCTTTGAGATAATCAAAGGAAATAATTGCATTAGGGAGAAGTCTGAGTAATGGAACAGATGATCTCATCTTTTTGGTTGATCTTATTTCTGTCCTTCATATTTTTCTATTTGTACATTATATGCGTGTCATTATAGTTTGGTATTTGCGCTCAATAGTTAACAAACACCTTCTAAGAGTCCTGCTTAATTCTTTGGAAATGAACAATTGTTAAATGTGCCTTGCTTTGATTTCCATAACTGGATAATGATTTCAATTATTTTTCTTCTGATGCTGATGCTTAAAATGGTACTGTCAGTTTAAGATATATTTCCAAGGTTTCTGGATAGTTTTGGCTAATAATTAATAATTTAGAAAGTAAACTTAGAGCGTTTATTTCAAATTAAAATGTAAAGTATAGAAAGTGAATTCAACATAGAACATGGAAAGGACTTAACTGGGTCATCACATAAAATAAACCTTGTTTTACAATATTCCTAGGAATCAGACCTGTCTCTCTTTGATCTCATTGGAATGGAAAACAAAATGACTCATTATGAAGCACAAATGTTGCCAAAACAAAAGGTTACTAGAAAATTGATTGAAGAAATCTACAGCTCCCCTCCACCACCAGCTAGGCCCAACCCAGTGAAGCTCAAACCAAGCAGGTATGTGCAACTGCCCTCCTTTTAAGCTAGAATTAGAGGAGGAAAGCATACTTCTGTTGCTATGTTTACTGAGTTCTGTCTGCATCTCTAGTAATGTGATTCACATAAAACCTCAGACTTGACTTTGCATTTTATTGTTCTGTTGCTTGCTTATTTACCAAGCAAATACCCTTCAAAATACGGATTCTATTTTAATAGTTTTTAAGGCATACAATTCCATTTGAAGTTTGTTTATGGATTTCCCATAGTTTTTACTTCACCAGCAGATGAATTTTATTCTTGGGGTCCTTCCTTATGGCAAATGAGTGTTTTGCAAAATTACCGTGGAGGCAATTCATCAAGACTAAAGCTGGGCCTACAGTGTTAGTTGTGCTTGCAGTGTTACAAGAGACATATGAAGTTTTATAGCAGTACGAATTTTAAGAGTATTTCTCTCCTAGTGAAGTAGTCATTGCAAAGTAATGTGGAACTGTTTTTCTCGTGCAAAGGAGCTGCTTGATGACCTGACGGCATGTTGATGTCACTCTGGAAATAAGAGAGCCCCATTCTTTTTCCAGATACCAGGCTAGACTCTTAAGCTGTTTGCTGTAATTCTGATGCATCCTGCATTAAACTGGATGCAGGGCAATGAAAGTTTTCTTCTTTCTTGGACTTCGCAAAATGACTTTATAGAATGTTCACAGTTTGCTGAAGTGATGGGTCATGCCAGCTTCAGCCATCTGTGAGAAAGAGATTAGCATCTGATGTGATCAGTTTATACTTTCCTCGGGTCATGGACTTTATTTTTAAAGGACAAACTGTGATCATCCTATAGAGTTTGACTTTTCATATTCTATTCAGGTTGTTTCAACCCGTTCAGTATGGTCAGAAACCTGAGGGCAGGACTGTGGTTTTCCCAAGCACTCAAGTACAACGCACAGTGACCACAGCAACGGTAACTCAGCAGGGACAAGTACGAGGAAGATCACCCATAGCTACGGTGTCTTCAAATCAAGGTAAGAGAGTTACCGCTAGGTTGGTTACCTGAATCTCTGCCCAGACAGATACAAGTTAGCTTGTTAGTAGAACTCCTTTTCCATCTAGCTTAATGGTCTAGAATACTAATGGCTTAAAAATACCAACAGACTAATTGGCAGTAAATTTCCCCACTAGTTTCTACAGTATGATCTGCCAGTATAATGCAAAACTAAGCTTTGTGTAACCTAACTGTTAGCGTGTGGAGTAAATATGGCACAGTTGGTATTTAAACCCTGATCACGTGTAATGTTCTGTCAAAGATGGGAGTTTACAGTGCTTTGGTGTATTTATTTAACCTTTAAACAATGCTTTCCAAATATATAATGTTGTAAAAATAGGATGGAGTAAAAGGTGTGGATAGAAATCCCAGTCTGTAAGGACAAGCCATTCCTGTAGCCATTTTAATATCCTGTTGGAAGGTTTCTTTTTAATGCAGGTTGTTTAAAAGAGTGGAGTTAAAACCTCTAACAGCTTGCACAAACAACCCTTATTGATTGCAGCTGCAGCAGCACAGTTTCAGACAACTCAGGCTTCCACCAGTGCTCCAAGACACCAGCCCGCAGCGACCTTCACCACAGCAACTAGCACAGCCAACCCTGTGAAACCGCGGGGCCAGACCTCTGCGCAGGCCTCTCAGCTAGGCCAGGCCCAGCCACAGGCCCCCTCGCACACCGTCCAACAGAGTGTGCTGCCTCAGAGGCTGGTACTGACCTCTCAGGCCCAGGCACGGTTGCCTAGTAAGTGGCCTCCCCTTTCAAGGTTTCTCCCACCTTTGTACTACAATGAGGTTAAGTTACTAGGCACCCTAAAATGTGTACAGAATCGTTGTTTTTTTTTCACTCTTCTGATTAGCCTTGCTCAGTACGTTGTTTATGACCAAGGAAAATCGAAAATTGGATAAGAAACAATAGAATTGCTGTGGACATACATTAGCGGTGTCAACTTAATCTCCTCTTTCTGCATGTTTCTTCTGCTGGCAAGACTTCCTTCAGACCAAATGTTTTAGCTCTATCCTAATTATTCCTTTCATATTAAACACTAATCCATCTGCTAAAGGCCTCTCACGGAGAGGAACGTCGCAACTGTTAGGCAGAGAAAAGCGATGAGGCTTTGCTTTAAGGTTGTATGTGCACTGCCTATTAGCATGTGTGTAGAGTACTGAGCACTGATGTATTAATTTTATCTCTGGGGTAATGCACTGCCTTTACAAAAGCTAAATTTTCACGCAAATATTTTCGCAGTATCATAAAATGTAATGCTTAGATGCCTCTAACCTTTCTGCATTTAAATCACAAAAAGCTTGGTCCTTGCCACGTTAAAGCTTTTTGGTTTGTCTAAGTGCAGATTGCTTAATATAAATCATGTTTCATCAGCAAATTTCAGGCCATTTCAAATGTGTCTTTACAGTGCCACATGTGTAAATATTTTTGTCTCTTCCGTAAACCTTCATGCTCTTGAAAAGGCAGTGAAAATCACTTTAATGTCTATACTCGTTCTGTTACAAAGTGTCACATGAGTTTTCAGGTAGCTCTTACCTTTTTTTGCTAATGAAAGTGATAACTTCTAAAACATTGATGTTCTTACCCTTTAAGCAATCAGCTTTTTTGCAGTTTGTCCAACAAATATAGAAAGCAATACCTGCTTAACTTTTATATGACACTTTTGATGCACTAAGTATAATTATGCATGGAAGGCGCTTCAGCACCAGTTTACTAACCAAAACTTAGAACTGTGAATATTGAGCAACCTGACTCCCACTTTGGTTTTTTTAATGCCTGTTTCCCTCCTTAACAGGTGGTGAGGTAGTAAAAATAGCCCAGCTGGCTTCTATAGCAGGAGCACAAGGCAGAATCACTCAGCCGGAGACCCCTGTAACACTGCAGTTCCAAGGGAACAAGTTCACTTTATCACACAGTCAACTTCGCCAGCTCACTGCAGGGCAACCCTTGCAGTTACAAGGTACTTACTTCAAAACGGGAAGTTTTCTATTATTTATAATGGTCGTGTTTTGATATGGGCAGCACGTTGCAGCACGTTCCTTGTTGCTATATGTTAAGGAGTTTTTTCCATCCACACTGCTTGTACTGTTCTGCTCTGCCTGTTTTCTGTGTGAGACAGGGATGACAAGGTAGCTGTGTTTTGAAAAATAGACGCCTATGAAATGAGACACGCGGTTACTTTTTTTATCTGTTGTATTTCAATATTTTATTATTGAATTTGTTTTCACATGTATGCAATACAGCTAAATAAAATGAGGCGTTATTTCAGATAAACTCCCTGATGAGCAGAAACAGACAAAACTCGGGACATTCTTGGTTTGTTCTGAAATGGTGTAAATAATACTTTAAGATTGGTGTGTCTCTGAATTTTGACCCAACTATTACGCTGATCTGAATGCTCTACCTACAATATATTTTTCCCTCAAATTTCCCTTGCTGGTGTGTTGTCAAATTCAGGAGAGCCTGGAAATTTTGATTCTCTATGGCAAATGAAATAAATAGAGGGGACGCTAAGTGAGGATTTTTTTGGTTGATTGCATTTCATCCAAATTCCATATAAAATACTTAGGTTTAGTATGATACACCAACGATGTGAAACTCCCCTTTAACTATGAAGACTTAGGTGTTTTCCTCCTATGGGATGTTATGGAACTTGAAATCATATTGGTGTAATGAACTTGTCTGGGAAAATTTAACATAGTTTTAAAACAGTAATGGTTAGCTTGTAACAGTAGTATCTTTTGCTAAAGAACACTATTCTTTTCCACTCTATCCAGCCTAATTTTTTTAAAATCCTCCATTGCAGGAAGTGTTCTTCAAATTGTTTCAGCACCTGGTCAGCAGTATTTGAGACCACAGGGTCCAGTTGTCATGCAGACAGTTTCCCAAGCAGGAACTGTTCAGAATGCTCTGAATGCTTTAGGAAACCAGCATCAAGCAGGTGTCCCAGCTTCCACAGCAGTGACACAGCAAGGTGGGTTTCTAGCTTGAAGAAAGGTCTCTATCTGAACATTCAGTTACTAAAATCACATTGATCTATAACTCCAAATTGTTATAGATCATAGTTCTGCAAGCTGAGTTCAGAAGCAGGTAAGCTATGAAGCAAGTCCTTCTGATTTGTGTGTACTGGAGTTGTAGATGATTTTTCAGTACAAACTTGGGAGAGCTTGAAACTGTATTAAATATATAGAATTTTTTTACCAGTACTGTCTTATATCAGATTTTTGTGGGAATAAGTGAATTTGAAATACTTTGTTACTTTTTTCAAAGAAAGGTCAGGGTGATTATTTTTTATACTGACAGAGAATGTCCAGCAGTTCTCTCCTTTTTTCCACATTGATTTTGCTTTTATCTCATTTTCTTTGCTTCTCTATCTAATCAGGCTACTGATTTCCCTTTCCGTCTGCAAATACTGCTTAGATGTTTGGTGCCTTGCTGCAAATGTGATCAGTTCCTTGCTTAAAAACACAATCAAGATGTTGATCAAAAAACAATAGAGAAACTGCTGTCTAGGATGCATTTACAGCAAAACAGCAGGTTGTTAAATGATGATAAATGCATTGCTAGGAGTTTGTTCCCTGGAAATGGCCATCTGCTGTAATTTTCTCTGGATATAAACCGTTCCCTCAAAATAGACTGTTTACTGCTCCTTTTTGATGTATTAACATGTCCTTGAAGTTCATATTTTGACTTCCTGAAGAGTAAACATCTCATCATAAAAAGGGGAGAGGAAGCTTCAACAGCCTCCCAGTTGTTGGGAGGCAAAGGATTTCTGTCATAGTTTGGAAGATCTGTGGCTCAAACGCTTCACTCTCCAGCTCTGATTACATTACAGGTACTCCTAATATGGCCACAGTTCAGAATGAGAATTGATACAAGATTTCTACAAAAACTCATACATCTTAATACTATCATGATGGTAAAAAGAGAGGTCTGTTAAAAGCAATAACAACTAAAGTATTGTTTCCAATTGATAAAAGAAAACAGTATTATTTTTGCTGTTCGTCTTTGGAGGAAGATGTAAAGCATATTGACAATACTTACTTTGGCTTTCTGAATTTTTGATAAAATGCCAAATAAATTATTGCTTTGGGTGATTGAAAACTATAATTGCTGGGCTCACCTGTAACTGTGTAGTAAAAATTGGATTTATACTGGCTATCTGTATTAGCTTGTTTGTAATAAAAATGCGGAAAGGCAAAGCTTAAACCTCTGCATCCTCCCTGGAGTCTATTATTCTTAATATAAGGTCTAGTGCCTGCTTGTTAACTTGAACGCAATTCTTCATCAGTGTGGTGACTCACCACTAAATACAGTTTCACATTGACTTGTGGAAGGTCGTGCTGCTTTTCTAGTACAAATAATCAGTGCTGATGAGCAATGCATTCTGGCTGAGATAGAAACCTATATATCCTATCAAGAAAATAATAGCTACACAGTGTCTGTAGTCTGCTGGTAGATGACGGCTATTACTGTAGTTTAGTTTATTTGTGTGTAATGTTCTTGTAGTTTAGTTAGCTGTCTGGGAAAACACCTGCTAGCAGTTGAATTCACAAGAATGCTACTGTGAGATTCCGTCATAGAGTTTCATCACCTTGTAGATTTTCTGAATTCATATGTTTTCTGAAAAATCTTAGATGATTTGTTTAAGATGAATTAGAACAATCTTTTCCCGATTTAGAGTATAACTTCTAAATGTTAGTACCTATTGCACTATACGTGACATTTTGAATAAACCGCGAATGCAGCGCGTCTTTGTGCAAAGCAAAGTAAAATTCCATTGATCTGTCTTGGATTTTTTTGAAAACAGTTGACATACGTATCTGTCAGATATCTGATGTGTAACAAAGCACAAAATTGCAATACTCAGTGGACAGTTAGACTAAAAATTTGACTGTAATTATGATGTGTTACAGCTATGAAATGTCTACTTACTGAAAATAATAAACAAGACCAATCTTCAGAAGAATAAATATATAAACACAAGGTTTATCCTCAGTTTGTATTCCAGGTAGAACTGCCATTACTAATTTGTCATCTGGTGACATAGGAGCAGTGCTAAAACCAGCACCTACATATGGACAATCGCAGGTACTTAGCTTTTCTTTTCTTATGGAAACACAACTTTTCAGGGATGATACTAAGTCCATGTAATAGTTGTAAGCTATAATTTACAAAGCTGGAATTAATTAGGGAGTGGGTAAGAAACCCAACTTTTGTCAGTGTATCAGGTTGACAGACATGATAAATTTTCATCTATAATCCGTAGTTTAAAATAAATTCTTGTGTATAAAAGCAGCTAACAGCGTTCTTGTGCTGTGATAGCTGACAGGTTCTTATAACTCATGTATCGTAATTGTGTAGTAATGCATGAATAAAGAAATCGTAAGGTTTTCTGTGTGTTTTGAACACAGAGGCAATTGGGCATATTTTTCTAGATTTCTAATCTTGAGCATCTTCTCTAAAAACTTGTTAAGCAACCTATAAAGCCTAGGGAAACATTAAGTATACGTTAAACTGTGAAAGAACCTGTACCTTGTCAATATTAATGTGTTAATTGAAATGTCCCAAATATAGATGATTAATTTTGTTTTATTTCCAAAACTATGAAAATGTACTTTAAAAAAGGGAAGAAGATACTAAACTGAGATAGAATTGATTCTTTAATATGAATTTAATTTAGCTGTAGTCCAATTTTATTCAAAATTTATCCCTTTTGTGATTGGTCTAAGTAGTTGTTATAATCTAGGATGTTGGTGGTATAAAACACACAGTACTCTGTTCCTGATAGCTTCATTCTAAAGAAACAAATTCCTAAGCGATTGTGGTGAGCAGTAAATGTTTCCTTCAACTTTTCTTGGCAAAGGAAACATATGAAGAAAAGAACCGGCTTTTGAAGGAGCGCCTGGACAGAATATTTTCTGGCAATGAGCGCCGTTGTTCACGGGCCCCAATGTATGGCAGAGACTTGCTGAGTGTTTGTTCTTTGACTGGTGAAAGCAAGCACTCTAAGCTGTCTTCCAGTGAAGACAACAGTTGGAGGTGGGCTGGCTTTGTGAATTGTTGCCTTTCTTCAAGTGCCTCTGGAGGCCCAAGTAACCCATTGCAAGAAATGATCCTGACTTTGGTTCAGCAACAAGAATCTCTAAAGGATGTTGTTAACAGGTAATGTTACTCTACCATGTAAGCCTTTACCACATTTAGTTATTTCTTAAATACTCTTTTTCAAAAAAGCTTTAAAACCTTGTTTCTGTTCATGGGCTTGTTCGGTTTGGACTGATTTATTTAGCAGTAAATGATGTGCAGTATGCACGTAAAAATGCCAGTCTGTTTCCTTTAGGATCTTTATTTTAAGCGTTTTCAGTGCCTCATTCCTAATTTCAAGCCCAAATTTAGCTGAACATACTTCAGCTTACATCCTTAAACTTGGGATTTACTTCCAAGTAGGTACCTCTTGGAGCCAACTAACAAGAGTTAAGACTGAGATGTAGGCAGAAGCTAGTTTAGCTAAAGCTGACATTTAGTGGATTATGTGCAGAACAATAGCTGCAGTTTTCTAGAAACATGAAATGCAATTAGAACTCTTCAAACCTTCTTGAATTGCCTTTAGTAAGTTTGGTGTGAGAGATGTTTCGTGTGTTTGAGCTGCAGTGGCTGAATACAGTGGTCACAGTGCAAACACCTTAACAGAAGCTATCATCAAAGCAGACAAAATGAGAAAGGGAGATAGAGAAAATTAAAACTTTGAAGCTATGGAGCACTTACTAAGTCACGTTAACAAAGTGTTAGATAATACTGTAAAATTATATGCTTGACAGGGTGAAAATTATTGCTGTAGATGATAATTTTGTATGTAACTTTTTAAACTGGTATTCCCTTGCTTTGATGCTTTTCACAGGGCTCTCTTCATATTGCCAGCTGCAGTTGCTGCTCCCCCATGTTTGTATGTAGCAAATCCCCCCCCTTCATATAGTCACAGATTGAAACTCCTTAAGCACAGTCTTAAGCAGAAGGCAGCTCCACACTTGCATCAGTTGCAACAGGTTACAACTCCTCACTTGCTACAGTTCCCTGACCTCCGGCTGGTGCAGTATGACTCAGGTAACGGAGGACATTTGGTGATAATATCTTGGTAATTTCCTGTTTCATAGGAATGGAATGTCTATGTAAAACATGTATTGTTTTTCTTGTTTGAAATATAGGAAAATTAGAAGCTCTTGCTGTCTTGCTTCAAAAGTTGAAATCTGAAGGGCGGCGTGTGCTGATTTTGTCACAGATGATTCTCATGTTGGACATACTGGAATTGTTCCTGAATTTCCATTTCCTCACGTTTGTGAGGATCGATGAATATGCTAACCGTGAACAACGGCAGGTAAGTTTGCCCTAAAGGTTGTCCACTGGCACAGCAATATATGATGCTCAGGCTTTTATATGCTACAGCAGAGGAAAGAAATTTGCCTCGTTTCTAATCACTTTGAAACATTTGACTTGTCTTTGGTATTTTATTTTGGTGTATCGTTTACTTATTCCTTGCTTTTATTCCGTTTATGTAGGAGCTGATGAAAATTTTCAACAGAGACAAGCGCATTTTCTGTGCCATCCTTTCCTCACACAGTCGTTCCACTGGAGTCAATCTCGTTGAGGCAGACACTGTTGTGTTCTACGACAATGATCTAAACCCAGTGATGGATGCAAAAGCTCAGGAATGGTGTGACAGAATTGGGAGATGTAAAGATATCCATATATACAGGTGATAGTTACAGATCAACAAACGCTCTTTTACATGCTTTAATGTAAGGTTAATTCAGATAGTGCTGCTCTGTATGATCTGAAATGAAGTGGAAACTATCGAAAACTTCATCTCACTTCAGTAAAAAAGATGCCAGGTTATCATATGAAAATGTAGTTGATCTTAACACCAGATATGATTAATGAATCATATTTGCATGGTTTTTGTCTGTTATTTTACATGGAATTTTTAAAGTGAGGTGTTTTTTGATTATATTTTTAATTTAAAAAATTTACACTAATTGTTAAAAGAAAGGATTACAGTGAAGGTGATAGTATGTGTTTTGTTCTGGGCCTGTACCAGAACTACCCCCCCCCCCCCCCCCACACCAAAAACAAAAAAAACCCCCCACAAAATCCCACAAACCACCACTTTTTAAAAAGTTCAGTGTTATTCTCTAAGGGCAATTTGTCTTTTTGTTTCTGAAAGCTGTTCTGGAAATGGCTTTTCATATTTCTTCTCTTTTTCTGTTTCTTTTAGGCTTGTCAGTGGTAATTCTGTAGAAGAGAAGCTTTTGAAAAATGGCACAAAGGACTTGATCAGAGAAGTAGCTGCTCAGGGAAATGACTATTCAATGGCCTTTTTAACACAGGTAAGTTAGTATCCAAAATACCTTCAAACACCTGTGTTGCAGTGTTTAATAAACTCAAGCATCTGCGTTGGCATGTTTAATAACAGTTTAGTAGAAATCCGTTTGGGGTAGAATTGATAGGTAAGCATATCAGATTTCATGCTTGCTTGAACTTAGGTGTTAGGGCCACATTCTCTGAAATACTGTCTGTCTGCTTTTGTTCTGTTACTGGCATAGCGATGCACAAGGCATTGCCTATGTGGCTTAATATATTCTGTTTTCCTGGGCCTTGCTGCAAAATTCTGCAGAGCTTGTAAGGATGAAGGTTTCAACAACTTTGAAAAACATGAAATACAAAGTTTGGGTGTTTAGTGAGATAGGTTCTCAATTGCCGCTCTGGAGATGCGGAAGACAGTGACTGCACTGATGAGGCTAGGCCATCCCCTTCTGGCACTCCCAACATGGTGGTGCAGGATGAGGCAGTGTGTATTTTTGACTTTCTTATAAATGAACTGTTAACACTTTATTCTACCCTGTCCTATAGGAGAAGGGTATGGAAGAGAAACTGGAAGATTTTCCAGAAATAATAGAGGTTTATTTTTTCTTTAGTCAGTCCATAGTTTATAAGGTCACTTGAACCTGAGCTAACTCAAAAGTTTTGTGAAAAAATAGAATGATCCTGAAAGCTGAATGTGCTTATCTTTTTTTTTTTTTTTTTTTTACTTCTACTTACCAAGCAAACGATTCAGGAATTGTTTGAGGTTCATTCTCCTATGGAGGATTCTGGATTTAGAGTGAAAGCGGAAGAATTTGTAGTACTTTCTCAAGAGCCATCTCCAGCAGAAAATATTTCACCTAAAGTTGCAAGACCATTCATAGAGGTAATTATTAACATATACATTAAAAATGCAGCTGTGCAACATTAGTATTAAACAGCTGCCTTACCTTATTTGGGTAACTTCTGTCAATCTCTCTTTCTGGTATTTTTATGATGTTTTGTCATTTTTCTTCTAACAAAACTTCTAGAAGCCCACAGTTGAGTTGTATGCTTTCTGGGAACTGTTTCTCTTGCCTCAGCAGAGACTTACTCCAGAAATTTGTGTTGGATTTCAGTGAACTTCTTATGGGGTTTCTTTCCATATTTTTGATGTCTTCATTATTTTTAAAATACGTCTTTCTGAAAGGCCCTCAATAGTATTGAACAAGAGGATGAGGAGCCAAATGATCGTGTACAAGAAGCAGGACCTAAGTCAAGCATTAAACCTTTAATCTCGGAGCTCTGCGAGACAAAATACAATGAAGAGCCCTCACAGCTGCAGGAATTAGTTGCTGTTGTGGATCAGGTACCATTACTTCCATGAATATTTTGTTAAAAAGTAAAGTTTAGTTCAAATATTTCAATGTCTTTGCATTCTGGCCTTAAATCAACTCTGTTGTGGATTGATATTCCCGTTAAACAGATGGGAGATCTGCTACTGACTTAAGGTGTTAAGCCATCAGAGAGGGAGATGAGTTTTAAGGAGAGTTTTGATACACTCTCCTTCAGTTAACATTTCTTTAACTATCCTCAATACTAACTTTTTTTTCCTTGATACGTTCTCTCAGCTGACTCCAATTGAGAAGTATGCTTTGAATTATTTAGAGCTCTTCCATGTTTCAGTTGATGAGAATGAGCCACGGTTGAATGAGGTAAAACCACAAATCTTTCTTTTCCATGTTGTTCTGTCACAGTGTGTACAAGCAGGGTTATATTTTCAATGTGAAGTGGAAGTTTCTCCAATGATGTGGAATATATTGCAGACACTTCTGTGATGTTGCTATACTTTATGAACACCGGAATGCCTTACAGAGCACTTACTATTTTAGCATTCTCTTGGTTTAAGCAGGTGTCAGTTCTTTATTTCTTTTTTATAAAATGGGAATGACATTCTTCAGCAGAGCTCAGCAAATATTTGTTGTACTCCATTGATAGTAGGGGGAAAAAATTTCATGGATTTCAGTGAGCCTTCTTATTTGTGTAGAGGAGCTGTGTTCTGGTTGTCTTGGCTGTTTAATTAAAAACCTGAGTTTGCTTTATTTTGAGGGTTTAAAGACCCTCAACAGAGACCAAAAAATCTTTTCTAAATGATTGTGAAAGTATCTGTTAAGAAATTGCTATAATATTTTTGTGCTTGAAAATGTCAAAGTTCAGGGTGTTTGTCCATAAAAATACAAATTGATACCTTTTAATCCAGTGTCTGTTACTGCATGAGATTTATAAGGAGTCTGACTTTCATCTAGATGGAATTGAAAACGGCAAAGAAAGTGTGGGAAGTCCAGCATATGAAGAAGTTAAAGGAAAAGGAGCAAAAAATGCTTTGGGAGGATGAAGAGGAACTTCTAACCTACACTCGGGAGGATGCATACAACAAAGTAATTCCTCATTAGTCTTGCTTTTCTTAATAGTGTATTTCTTAACAGTTATTCTGAGAATACCTTTTCCTTCAGGGTTCAGTTGGGTCATCTGAATTGTATTTTCTTTTTGCTGTGTAGGAATATGTCTATGAAGGTCCAGATGGACAAACTGAAATAATGCCAGTAAGTAAAAGTAACACCAGGCCTAAATAGGCTTTTTATTTTTTGAAACGTAAAGGTCCATGGAGAGTTAATATTGCAGTAACTACAAATTGTGTTCTGTGCAGCTTTGGACTCCTCCCACACCACCTCAGGATGACAATGATATCTACATTGATTCTGTTATGTGCCTGATGTATGATACCACCCCTATTCCAGAGTCAAAGTTGCCTCCAGTGTATGTCAGGAAGGAGCGTAAACGACACAAAACAGATCCGTCTGGTAAGTGTTTGTTCAAAACTGTTCTAAGATATATTGCTGAAATTTTAAAAAATCAGGGGATTTTTCATACCTCCTACATGTCTGGTTCAGTAAAGGTCAAATTTGCAGGTTTGAAGAGGTGAAAATTCTTGTCTCACCATGGTCTTGAAGCAGTATAATCCCTCGAAGCCCCAGTTCTTACAGTGTGTCTCTCTATTTAGACATATAGTTGTTTTTTAAAAGGACAGTTTTAGAAAACCTGAATTCTGCTATGTTACTTAGGACAAGGCTGATCTTTATACCAGGCTCTGTTTAGTTACTGACAGTATGCTTTTAAGAGGCAATAGGGAATACTCTGTACACATGTAGGAGTATTTTGTAACTATAAGTAGCAGAGGAATCAAAGAACGGTAGTAACTATTTACCAAGAAATTTTTTTTGTCTTAGCTGCAGGTAGGAAGAAAAAGCAACGTCATGGAGAGACAGTTATTCCACCTCGTTCACTTTTTGATCGAGCAACTCCAGGAATGTTGAAGATGCGCCGAGAGGGCAAAGAGCAAAAGAAAAACATCTTGTTGAAACAACAAACACAGTTTGCAAAGCCTTTGCCGACTCTTGTCAAACCAGCTGCTGAGGCTGGCCAGGATAATCCAGAATGGTTGATCAGTGAAGACTGGGCACTTCTGCAGGTCAGATGATACATGCACTTTCTGCTGTTATTATTTATTATATTTTTGCTTCTCATTTCAGAAATGGCTCTTTCTGCCCTTTATCTCTTCAAGGCTATTTCTAGTTCTTAATGGTTAGTTTGGCATTTTGCTGATGTAACTCAGAACAGATTGCCTATAATTTGTGTTTCTCTAAGGATAAATTAAAGGATAAACTACAGAATGCATGATTAAGTCCTATTTTTGTTGTGGAGACCACTTACTATTATGTTCCAGATAAGTTGTGCTGGCTGGACATTTGATAAAGTAGCTAAGGTTCTCCCCACGTTGGAGAAGAGAGCGGTATTTGAGTGGCAGCTCTCTGTTCCTTTTATACCAACCTCCAAGTGTTTTCTTGCCCATCAGTCTGCATAATAGCATTTTATGATTATTTATTCTCTGCGAATGTAGATGAACCCATAGCCTGAGCCGTAAGCTATCTGTATCGTTGTAGTAATGGTGTGTGGACACATGTAGATAAGGGTAGGTTTGGAAGATTGGAATGATTTGTCATCTGAAGCTTTTGTACCTTTATCTGTTGTAGGCAGTGAAACAGCTGCTGGAGCTTCCTTTAAATCTTGCTGTTGTATCGCCAGCACACACTCCCAATTGGGACCTTGTTAGTGATGTTGTTAACTCATGCAGCAGAGTCTATCGCTCACCAAAACAATGCCGAAACAGATATGAAAATGTCATTATTCCAAGGGAAGAAGGAAAGGTGAGTTTACATAGAATGATGCGTCTTTTTTTACCTTAAGTTTGTAGAGTTTTTTTTCCTTATCTCCATAAAGACTTGTTTTTTTGTTAAATGTTTCAACAGTGTAAATAAATAACTTTTAAAAGATTATAAAATTATCCTCATCAGGATTTCCACTTATTTTATGTGATTTCTTTGAAAAGAAAAAGCACCTGAACAAAATCTTCCACAAAAGATCATCTAACTTTCCTTCTTATTTTACAGCTAATGTACGAAGCTAATCCTAAAAAGAAGACAAAAAGTATTTATAAGGTGTGCATTGGTATTCTTTCAAAATCAAATCTAGACACTGTGGTATTTAGCAGCAATGGAGGTGGGCAGATAATTCATATGAGATCCATGTTGAGTGTTACTTGAGTTCTGAAACATTAAAATTCCAAATTTATTTTTCCTTTCTTTGTTGATACAGTGGATTGACACGAGACTTCAGCTTTTGGATTTGATAGATAAATTTTAAATCATGCAAGAAGTTTGTTATTTCACTTAAACTGTAGTGGGTATTTTTCCACCTAACCACCATGTAACCTATCCTGATTATTATGATGGTACTCAAGAGCTGTAAGAATGTACTTCGTGCTAGGGTCTAAGTGGATTACAAATACGTAGTGAATTTAATGCTTGAAGCACCTTTTAGTAAATGAGGATGATAGTACGCTACAGAAACAAAAATAAATTCCATGATTATAAAGAACTTCTTCCAAACCATACAGCAAGTTAGTTACAGAACTGGGTGGAGAATCTAGGACTTCCGACTGTAGTCCCATCCTCTGACTAATAAGCAGGTTTGTCCCTGACTGGCAGTTTCTGCTTAGGAGAAGCCAAATGTTAGAATGGCATGGTGTGTTGGATGTTAACATAGCTTTGTTGGGAGAGCAGTGCAGTGATGGTTTTATTATATTATGTGTGCGCTA
This sequence comes from Phaethon lepturus, assembly GCF_000687285.1. Classification (NCBI taxonomy): domain Eukaryota; kingdom Metazoa; phylum Chordata; class Aves; order Phaethontiformes; family Phaethontidae; genus Phaethon; species Phaethon lepturus. Next base: position 38,412 of record NW_010549749.1, read on the forward strand.
TGCATAACTATAAACTAATGGGCTCTTGATTTGGGTACTGAATTAAACTTGCAAAATCTAAACTAAAGCAAAGATTCTTTTTCAAATTAGAGTTTGCCATTTTGTATGTCCCCAAGTGCTGATGCCAGTGTGACCGTGAGAACTGCTCCTTATTTTACTCTTTCTTTATATATTTCCCATAGAGTTTTGTGTAACAGTAAGTTATCAGTGACCCGAGGCAGAAACCAGTCTGTGATAGATATGTTGGAGTACGTTTTAAAATAATCTACAAGCGCACCATGTGTTTATACATAGACAAAACGCCATGTGTGTGTGTTCACAACTAAAAGCTGGTTTGTTTTCATTTTTTAGACTAAAAACAGTCGCCCACTTCGTACCAATCAGATCTATGCTCAAGATGAGGGTGCCACCCACACGCAACTGTATACTAATCATTTTGAGATGATGAAAATGATTGCAGGGAAACGAAGTCCACCTATCAAACCTCTGTAAGTTTAACTGGGATCATTTGATGTCCTGTCACCATAGATGTCCTGGAAACTGTGTTCTGAATTGCTCTTGCAACCCAGAGTTATTTTACACTCTGTTTCAAACTGATATTTTGTTTCTCTGTTCTTGATCTCTTTCCTTGTGTCCTGGCCTTGTGTTACTGGAACACCTTCATATTTCATGAGTTTGGGTTAGCTTTTACTGACTGCATGAATTTATTTTGCATGATGAAGAGCAGAAGAGCACTCAGTTGTTTTGTTTTAATGTACTTTATAAACTACACTTTCCATTTGCCTGAACTGTAAACATTTTGATGTCTGTGCTGTTTAGTAGTACATTGTTTTCTATGTATATTCCTGCAGTAACTTTCTCTGTATTCATCTAATATTTACTCTAAGTCTTTCTTAAAATGTCTTATCTGTATGCAGGTTCCAGTACTGGTGGGAATATCATGAAAACTTCAGCAAAACTGCAGTGTTATCCACTAAAACGTGTGAAATTAAATATTGTTTTAAAGTTTTTTCTGTCTCCAGTAATACAGTTTTGCTCAATTTCAGACTTGGCATGAATCCTTTCCAGAAGAATCCAAAGCATGCATCAGTGCTTGCAGAAAGGTGGGCACTCTTTGTCTTAAAGGAGTTATGGATTGCATAAAAGTCCTTTTTTTTCTTTTCCTTTTTAATGATTGTGTGCTTTGTCTTATCATGTTTCTAGTGGAATCAACTATGATAAGCCACTTCCTCCCATTCAAGTTGCATCCCTCCGAGCAGAACGTATTGCAAAAGAGAAAAAGGTACAGTCTCCATCTCAGCTATACATTTAATTACTGCAGGAATTAAAAAATTAGACAACAGAGGAAGTATGAGAAAATCTGCCTCCTGGGAGAAGTTTGGCGGTACAGTAGATGTTATGGGCAGCTGCAAATTGTTCATGTACTAGGGTTTAGAGATATCCAAGGTCCAAAGTGGGACCTTTCCTTGGGCCTGTATGTCACACTCATACTTGTTTAGAAGCATCTTTTGGAAAACATACTAAAAACTTCTTGACCGTTCTGTAGCCTTCTTTCTTACATTATTCAGAAAGAGATACTTGTCCTTGCCTGTTGATGGTAAATCACTTGTTGTGCTATGCTCTAAGTCATATAACCATGAATATAGCTTGTAGTTTGAAACTGGTTAGGTCATGTAACTTGGAGTTTGAGAGTTACAGTGAAAACAGATTTGTATGCTGTCTCTGCACACGCATATATATTACACGCTTAGAATTAAAAGGGTTTTGTTTGTTATTTTGTTTCATTTCTAAAAAAATACATCCTGATTGTTACATGCACTGTTTTGAAGACTATGAAGCTCATACTTTGGTTTCCTAGGCTTTGGCTGAACAGCAGAGGGCACAGCAACAGGCAGGTCCGCAGCCTCAGCAGCAGCAAGCTGGCCAGCAGCAAGCTCAGCAACCAGCTGTACAGCAAGCACAAGCCCAACCCCAGCCGCAGGCTCAGGCACAGGTAGTTCAGCAGCCACAGGCAGTAGTGCAGACTGCAGTAACTACTGTGGCCAACACAGCAGTATTGGTAAGAAAGGGAAGGCTTGGTGCCTCTGATGTAGTAACTTCAGTTCTCCTGTGTGTACCTTATTTGCGTGTTTTATTTTCTCTGGAAAGTGAGAATTTTAGGTCAGTGTAGTGAAATGAAAACTTCTTCCTTTTTTCTTTTTTTTCCCCTGAGTATGCTGGGTATCTTCTTTTTTGCTCATTTATTAACTCTGTGTTCGTACCATTATAGCAATAGGTCTTGGCATTCTGAGGTGGAAAAACACCATATCCTTTGCAAAGATTTTCTTCCTTTTTCAGCTTAGACTTTAATTTAATCAAAGTCTGTGCAAATACATTTACACAGTCAGTGAACAGTGATATACAGAGAACTTGGACAATAAAGAGAATGTAGCTGTAAGAGCTATCTCTGTTAAAGTAGCTTAAAAAACAAAGCTTTATTAACCTTTGCAAGGCAAGTGGAATGTTGCATCCTACAGGCCTATCATGGTTGTTTTGTTGCAAATCTGGACAAAGTTTTCATGGCTTCCTTAAATCTAGAGTCAGTTTTAATGAGTCTGACAGGTCTGGGGCTTTTGTTTTTAGAGCCAATGCAGTTGCCACACTGTGTGCAGACAGTGATGATTTTATTTTGCTTGTTGAAGGGCAAGAATACCAGAGCTTTTACAGAGAGAGAGAGGAGGGCTTCTGCCCCATAAGTGTTGCTCAGTGATGGTCACGTGTAAGTGGTTGCCTGTGGCGCTCCCTTCTACTAACAAGGATGTCAAATGACCACTATTTACCAAACATTTGACAGCTCTCCAATTTCTTGTTAAGTGTTGCAGAATCCTAATATATACATCAGTTGTTGATACGTATAATGAATGAACAACTGCAGAAGTATCTGTGCATTTATTGCATTTTTCTTATTTTGTGACTTCTGGAATACAGCGTTGTGTTAAACAGCATAGTAGCGTAAGAGCTATATTCAGTTTTCTTTTATTGTTTTTCTGAACTGTTACCTCAATTGTCTTCTGTAATAGGCGGGCACAATCAAAACAGCAGTTACGGGGACAAGTATACAGACTGGTAAGAAGACTTTATAATTAGGCATTGGAGATGATAGGACATTTGGATTTTCATTTTTAGGATCTCACATTTAATATTGGCTTGCTTTCAGCTACAGTGAGTGGAAATGTCATAGTGAATACCGTTGCTGGAGTCCCTGCTGCTACCTTTCAGCCCATCAATAAACGTCTGGCTTCACCTGTTATACCTGGAACATTGACTGTGAGTAGATAGCACCACTAGTTGTGTCCCTGCTCTGATCTTGGTTGCGTGTTTTATCAGCGTATCTGTTTTCCTCTTTAGCTTTCCGTGTTTTCAGAAAATCTGCTTCTGGGAAATTTCATGTGCATCATGTGATTCTGTATCAAACCCCTCTCCCTTACCAAAATATCAGAACATACTGGAACAGTTCATCAGAAAAAAGTGCCTAATAGATACTACTGTTAAAAATAGTTCATAGATGAGTGCTGTCATAGGCAATTTACTATGTCATTATCATTTCCAGCCTGTAACTGTTTTGTGCTTTGTTAATTACAATCTTTATTATTATTTTGATGTTTAAGACTATAGAAGATAAAGCAAAAAATTGATAGGTAGTAAAATAAAATTTATGTAGTGTGGTTAAGGGTTTGGTGATCAGCCTGTTTGAAAAAGAGTTAACCAGATGCTCATTATGAGACATATCTGGACAGATGTGTCAGAAAGATTTGGACCTTCTTTGCTTTTGCAATGCTTTTGCATTTTTGATGTTTGCTTCTAAAATTGTAATAGTCCATTTCCATAAGGTTCCATAGCTTTATATGAGGTATGGAAACTGAGAAATAATGACTGTGCTCCTTTTCAGACTTCGGGAGGCACTGCAACTGCACAAGTGGTACATACCCAGCAGCGAACTGCAGCAGCACCTGCAGCTTCCACAGAACTGGTGACCATAGCATCTACCCAGGGAGTTCGTGCAGTAACATCAGTGACTGCATCAGCAGTAGTAACTACAAACTTGACACCTGTGCAGACCCAGACAAGATCTTTGGTGACTCAAGTTACACCAGGTAATAATGGTTTGTTAAGGAATTTTTTTCCAAGTGTACCTAAAGGGCCCCAGAATTTCTGTAGGTTGCTTGACCACCGTAGCCCCACAATATTGAAGGTGTGGATTTGTTGGCAGCATAATTAAACAGTGCTATGATTTTTAACTTGCTTTATTGTTGGTGCTCAGATTACATTTTTTTCAGTATTTCTGGATAAAGTGTTGCAGTAAAGAGCTGCTTGGCCCCTAGGCATTACAATTAAAAAAGATTATTAATAATGCACAAGTAAAACATTAGAATTGACTGTCTCAACTAAAAAACATTGTGAAGAAGGGATCATATATTTTATTATTTACTCTGCTTTTACATCATGTTTATGCTAATGTGCTGTTGTTTGCAGTTAATCCACAAACTGTGCTGGAGCAGAAAAATATGCATTTAACAGTTGGCTTTTCAGGTGAAATCAATTCATTAAACTGAATGTTGAAAATCTTTCTTCAGAGCATTTTGTTTTTTCTTTATTCACAGCTACGCCAACAGTCCAGCTGTCTGGCAAAACAATCACTCCTGCTCACTTCCAGCTTCTGAGGCAACAGCAGCAGCAGGCTGCTCAGGTGCAGGTCCCACAGATTCAGGCTCAGGCACAAGCCCAGTCTCCAGCCCAAATAAAAACTGTAGGGAA
>NW_010549749.1:43236-49893 GCF_000687285.1 Phaethon lepturus
AATGTTTCTGAAGTAATGTGGCATGTTACTCACTGTTATTGTAAGCATCATTAGCGGTCTGTGCTGTATCCTGTTTTCTTGGGCTAAAGTGGAAAGCTCTTTCTTAAATTTGATCCTGCTAAAATTTCATGAAGGCAGTCAGTCTGATAGCCATTTCAAATAGTACCGCTATCGCAGTAAGGTCAGGATGTAAAGCAGTTACTGTTACTTACTCACTGGCAATCTGTTGGGTAAAGGAGTTGCATTCTTAACTCTTTGATCTTAGCTGAAGTCTGGCATACAATGTTTCTCCTTAAAAGCTCCAGATTGATCTCCATTTTTTCCTGTAATGATGTAAAAGATTGGGAATGATGGAAGTGTTTGATTTTTGCAGGAGCAGCTGATCAAGTTGCAGAAGCAGAAACTGCAGCTGCCCCAGCAGCAGGCAGCGCAGCAGACACAGCAAGGGGCACAACAGCAAACAGCACAAGTACAAGTGCAACAGCAACAGCAAACTCAGCAACTCACTGCTGTTACAGCACCTCGTCCTGGCGCAGTTCTCACAGGCACTACTGTGACAAACCTGCAAGTTGCTCGTCTTGTAAGTTGTCGTTGACTTTGCAAAACTAGTCTTAAATGCCTTATTCTCTTGGCTGGCTGAAATGAACTGGATACTGGTCATTCACGCACACAAGCGCCCTTTGCGTTACTTAGGCATTACGAAAGATACAGCTGTAACATAAATAGCTTTATATTGCACTTACCTATTGATACCATCTCTGAATTGTGTTACTGTAAAGGAGCAATTATATTTAGAAACATTTACAACTATTACTTTATAATGACCTGTTATATGCAGCAAATATTTTTTGTGCCAGTACAATAATCTTCATTCCTTACTGCTTAGACACGTGTTCCTGCTTCCCAGCTTCAAGCACAAGGACAGATCCAGGCCCAAACTCCGCAAGCAGCACAGGTTGCTTTGGCAAAGCCACCGGTGGTGTCTGTTCCAGCTGCTGTTGTGTCATCTGCAGGAGTCACTACACTCCCTGTTACTGTTGCAGGCATTAGTGTTGCCATTGGGCAGCCACAGAAAGCAGCAGGTATGTCAACAGACTTGCTAAAACATAATAAAATTTTAAACAACAGTTTTTTTTAAAGGTGGGATGTTTCAAATAATATTTTCTGTGGGATACTCAGGCTTTTTAAAAACTGAAGTGGTAGAGGTCGTATCCCGTTTCTTTCAAAAATGAGATAAGAGAATTACACTTATTCCATTTAATCTGCAGGTTAGTAGGATTCTTTAGCCAGATGTGGTTGTGTGGTCGTTTGTTTTTTGTTTTTTTTTTTTAAATCTGTGCATGGGAGTAGGCGAGTGGATAAGAGTTTTAAAAATGAAGACATAGTTTTTTCATGAAATTTCATAATTTCAAAATATTTGAAAATTTTCATTTTTTCCAATTCAAAGATCAAAATTTTTAAATATTTGAAGTAATTTCAAAAATTAATTTTTTTTAAAAATGCAAAATGGAAATAGGAGGACTTGTATTTCATAACAGCCTCCTATAGTATGGACAGAATTTTTCCTGTAGGAAAATTATTGTTAGAACACAAAGTTAGCTTACTCATGCCCTTAGATAAGAGAATGTTTTTTTTCTTCACTGTCAAAATCATGTGTCTTATTCCCATAAAAGTCAGTGGGTTATTAGTGCTCAAAGCTATGCAGATGTATAAGTCCATAAAAAACACAGTCTGTTTTTGCAAAGCTGTGATTACTGGAACAAAGCAATAAAATGAAGACTCTTAGAGTTCTAATTATTTTTGTAATTTTCAGGAGGCCAGACGGTAGTTGCACAGCCACTGCATGTCCAGCAGCTTCTAAAACTCAAGCATCATCAAGCAGCACAGCAACAGAAAGCTATCCAGCCTCAGGTTGCACAGGGTCAAGCTACTGTGCAGCAAAAGGTACTTGGTGTTTCCTCTCCCACTGAGTCATGTAATACTTCTGTGTTTGTAAAGCTTCGGCTCTGAATTGCAAGGACACTCCTAGAGAGAGGCAATCCGTATTTCTAGGGGCGGATCTTACGTATATCTAGAGAGAACAGTTTCTCATGTGCCTTGTCAGGTGCTTAGTAATTTTTTCAACAGCACGGCTGTTTGGTCTGGTTTCTCATGCCCCAAATGGGGTTTTCTTTTTTAAGTAACAAAGATTAAGATTCTCTTTAGTCACTTCTAATACAACCAAATGTGGAAAATTCCCAAAGATTTTCACTATTTACAATATAATTTGTGCAAAATATACTTTTTCCTCAAATATCATGTTCTCATGGGCTTTGCTGTCAATCAGCCACCAATATGTTTTTTTGGGAAGTGCATTATTGTATGAAGTGTGCGTATGTTTGCATGTGTGTAAGAGAGAACCTTTTCAGTAAGTACTTTAAGTGATTCAGAATATTTGTGTAAGTGTATGAAAGCTTTCACCTAGTGCTCATTTTGCTATTACTAATCCTGAGAGGACTTTGTTTCAATAATTAAATGTAATTAATCTTCTTGGCTACCTACCTATTCTTTAAAAAAACACATATATTTTGTGGTCATCGATGCCTTTTTTTCTCTCCTGCAGATAAATGCTCAACAGGTTACGGTCCAAACCCAACAGCAGACTTCACAGCAACAAAAAGTAACTTACACTACACAGCCTGCCATTAAAACACAGTTCTTAACAACTCCAATTTCCCAAACGCAGAAACCAGGTGGAACCCAGCAAGTGCAGGCCCAGATACAGGTACAGGTAACACATGTTTACACCTTTAAACTCTACTGTGACTGCAGTATTGAAAAGATGACAGGTGATGTAGCATTTTAGCTACCCAGTCATATTCTAGTCACACTTTGTAAAATTCATTGGCACTGAATATGTGGCCTTATAGCAGGTCAGAGGAACTATCTGAGCTGTAAATTCTCCTTTCCTCTTTAAAATAAATAAATTGAATCACTCCTTTTTATTAAGCAAGGCATTTCATACTGTCTTTGCTAAGGAAAATTCAGACAGAGTTCTTCCTGTTTTCTGGTGCTGCCTCCCAGCCTAATCTCTGGCAGCCCAGAGTAGGTGACAGTTAGTTCAGTTACCTTCTGTTCTGCATAACTGGATCAGTCTAACCAAAGAAAAAGAATGATATTAGGAATTGGAAGCCTTAATCTTTCAGAAGTGTATTTAAGATAATGTAGCCTATTAGAACTTATGTGCTTCCTTCAATTTTATATATAGTTAGGAGAAAACGAGTATGTTGCAGATAAAATTGAAAATATGACACTTCCTTTTCCTCTTCCTCTCCTAGCTAAGTTCTTTCTGATCTAAAGTTTTACAAAAGTTCAGTATCGCTGAGAGTGCCAGGCTGCAACTTACCGCGAACAGGACTTTGGAAGGGTTTTCGCTTGGTAGCAGTTTTGATAGGTGTGGTGTTTCGCTGCTATTTGCAATTTTTTATTTTGACCAAATCTTCCTTTTTTTCTTGTCACTATAGGTTGCAAAACTTCCACAAGTGGTCCAGCAACAGGCTGCTGTTGCCAACATTCAACAGATGGTTTCAGTTTCCCAACAGGTAGGTTTTGCGCTTGTCAAATATAGCACTAGAAACATGATCCTACTGAAAGCTCATTTATTTGGAATATGTGTATTTTGCACTTTATGTGTGGCATAGGCAGTATTTTTGAAGGATACAGCAAGTACCCTTCTATAAAAATAAATCATGTGAATACCGAGTCAGATGCTTTATATTCTCTAGTCTAAAACTTTGGTACATGGAGCAATGTTTGTTCATCACTGTAGATAAGCTGAAAAAAGATTTTAAAATTGTTTTCTAGAGCTGAAAGAATTTTTAAGAATTGGTTTCTTGTGATATGTAGTCAAGATAGTAAATAGTTGAACTAATAAGTGCCATCTGAGTTTGTTCTACAAAAATTGGGACAAATCGAGGGTTACAGGTTGTTTTGTTCCAGTTCATAAAGCTGTGACAAGTGCTTTGTAAAAGTCAGAATGGTGTGGTATCTCTTCTAAATGTGGTATAACAGACAGGACTGGGGTGAGAGAAGGTCAGATGGTTTGGTTTCCCCTCCGCTAACTACTAGGCAGTTTATTTAACACTGTTCAGAACAAAGTCATTTAGACCATTAGCAACAGGCGTTAACTTACGCAGTTGATTGGCAGGAGTGATTTAACTTTGGATGGTGGGTGAAGTTATTGCCTTTGGTGCACAAACGTATGATCCAATTGGCTCTTAATCTGCCACAGTTTATAGTGTGGTGTTTTAAGGCAGAATAAAATCTGTGACTGTTTATCTTAAAACGATGATAAAGTGGTGTAAGCTGACTGATAACCACCTCAGATGTGCATGCTTCAAGGGCGAGGTAGACACCAGGGAATAGAAACCTCATCAGTCAACACAAGTTGAGTTGTCCTCTGTAGTCAGTAAAAGCTCCTAGGTAATTTTTCAAGGGACTTTAACAGCAAGATTGTCAAAAGTCATTGATGTTGGCATAACTCTGGGACTGTTGAAGTCCATGGTAAAAAGACAAATAAACAGCACCCCTCCCACACACACCAGTGATGTCAATGGCAGTAGGATTGGGACATTTTATGTATTTTTAAAACTGTGATCTTGATGTATATGTGGCATTCTTTTTACCTACATTTTTAGTGCTTCCTAGTGGATTCCTCTTGAATTGGTCAAGAGTTAACTTTCCCCTAGAGAAACCCTTGTGGCTTCATTTGGCTTCTGCATCTGACAAAGGCAACTAAAGCTGCTTGGTTTTCATTACCTTGTCCTCTGAACAAGGAGGTGTGGAACTTTTTCTCCCTTGCTCTGGGTAGAGCTATGAAATTAGATTTCTGGATGGAGTTCAAACTATTCTACCTTAAATTGGCAATAGAGACCTTCAGACTGACTAATCGGAAAGTGTAATGTCAGAGACTGGTAGGAAGTCTCAGTGGCTATATTTATTGTCATAATATGGGTGCAGAGTCAGCGTTTTAACCTCTTTGATCCTCCATCTATCCCTCTGCTCTTTTCCCTGTTCTTTCACTTCTGCTTCTGCGGTACAGGAATTTTCCTGTTTATCCAGTGGGGTTTCTGTACCTTCCGTCTATCTTCTTTAAAGGACCTGGAGAAATGTCCTTTGATTTGTGCTGCAGAGATCTGAGTTACAGGCATCTTGGCTCCTAGTTCTGATTTATAAGGCTCTAGAATTGTGACAGAATTGTTGTTTCTCACTGAAACCACAGAGCCTATGTTCCCAGAATCCCTCCCAGCCTTCCTACTTTGCCCAAGATGCTTGTCAGTCAAGGGAGCAAACACCTGTATAAGTAAGATGCCGTCTGTAGAGCAGAAATGTAATGAATGCTCAGTTTAATGCCAAACTATTCTTTTGTAATTGCCTTGTCATCCTAATGTCTAGGTACAAGCTCAACCCCAAACTGTTACACTTTCTCAGACAACAGCAGGTCAACAGCAGGTTCAAGTGATTCCTGCAACAACTGCGACTGCTCAGGTTGTCCAGCAGAAACTGATACAACAGCAAGTTGTGACAACAGCATCTCCCCAGATTCAGGCTCCAGGTGTACAGAACCCAGCCCAGACACCAGCAACATCTGAAGCCCAGAATCAACAAGCAAAAGTACAAATGAGGACGCCTACTGTCAGATTAAAGGCACCTACTAAACCAAGTTGAACTAATGATTAAAATGCAATACCAGGGAAACACAGCATTTCTTGTTTGCAAAGCCAAGTGGGAAGCTACTCCAAACGTCTAAATGAAGACAAACCACCTCTATTTTTTTTTTTTAGCAGAAGGGGTTTTGCTGGTGAACATTTAAACATGGAAACTCGCATAACTTCAGCATATTAGCAACTGTTCAGCACTCAAAATCTGTATAAGATGCATTCTACCAGTGTTCTCTGTGCTCATTCAAACCAGATGGTGCAGACATTACTTATGTTTAAATTCTGCCCAGCTTCACAAAAGTAAAGTGGTAATATGCCATAAATGTCAGTAAAATTCATCTGTATTAGCACATCATAAACTACCCATGGGAATATGCAGTTCTTTGCTATAGTTTGGATGTGTGCTCAATATCCATAGTGAAGCCATTCAAAGAACCAAGTGTGGCTAATATAGCAAAGTATTTTCCATCTATATAAAAGCTGCATGTTGTTCTTGTTTGAGGTAAGTACCTCTGGAAGATCTAACTTACATTTGAAGCGCTCCCTGCAAAGTTTAGCCAATAAATGTGAAAACCTGTAAGTATATGTAATTAAAAAGGTAAAAAAGTGTCATTCTCCATTTTTGTAAGTCTTTTAAAATGTTTGTTAGTAGTTTTGTGTACAGTTTACTGAATCACCCAACCTGTGCGCTCATTCTCATATTTCACTTTAAGATAATGGATATTTTAGGCATGAACTGAGTAAGTACTGTGTTGATAGTAGATGTGTATTAGTGTAGCCCATATTTTTTGTAGAAGAATTGTTTGGTGGATACAGCTAAACAAATGATCCATAGCTGTTCCTCACGGGACTTCCGTCAGGGAAACTCTCCAACTGATAAAATTTAATCTCTCGGTTTCATTCTGCTCTTGCAACATGTTTAAATGTTCAGTACTTTCTACTCAGCTTTCAGCTCGGT
>NW_010549749.1:49924-50690 GCF_000687285.1 Phaethon lepturus
GGCTGGGGAAGGGGAGAGTAGTGAAATTAAATCTAAGACTAATTCTTCAACTGTGTAAAGAATAAGATCTAACTTTTGTACTATTCTTTTACTAAAGCTAATGATGAATGTATCTTCAGGTGGGTATTTTGGATGTGAATAGAGCGTGGCCTCTTCCTCCAAATCAGTTTGCCTTATAAAAAAAAAACCAAGCAAAAAGCTGCATAGAACTGTGGGGGGTTTCTTTACTTGCATAAAATGGAAAACAGACTCTGTTTGCAAACAGCACTGAGTGAGGAATCAAAAAGCTCTTGGTGGCTTGAATGGAGTTATTTTACTTTGGCCATAAAACTGCACGACATGAAAAATTTAGACAGAATTACAACATTCCTTTTCTGAGATGGTTTTAAAATTATTTTTCCATCCTGTGATCTTTTTACTTTTTTTAGGAAGGGAGCCTACTTAAAGGCAAGGAAAGCGCATCTTTTGTTCTTACCTCTGTATGTACACACCTATTGTACACACCTAGCAGTCCAAATGGCTTAAACAAGAACGAACACCAGGTCAGCTCCTCTGTTTTAAGTAGGATAGGTACAGCCCATTCACTTTAAGATCACGAATGTAAACGCTGGGTCAGGCAGCGTTCCTGAATTTTTTTTTTTTTTTTTTATTTTGTACCTCTTTTCTCCTGCATCCTCCTCTTCTCGGACCCTCAGGTCTGCAAACACAGGGGCATTGTTGGGGTTTTTTAAGCTGTTTGTGCATGCAGTAGTATTCCCCTGGCCCT
>NW_010549749.1:50738-51286 GCF_000687285.1 Phaethon lepturus
GGCTGACCCCCTGGTTTGTGCCATTACCTAACCCTCGTTACTAGCCACGATGCTGGTAGTGTTGGTAGCAGAATAGTTTAAAATGCAATGCAAATGCAATTGGTAACAGATAACTGATACAGTGTACAGTATAGTGTTGCTCATCCAAAATACTGCTTAGTTAGCCCCAGTTTTACTTTTAAATGTTTAGCTCTTATGTGCATGAAAGTCGTGTGTATGGGAACACTTCCAGTAGTGGGAAAGCTGTTGACTCCGTCATTGTGCTGGTCTGATTTGGTGTCTAAAGAGGCAATTGTTTCTTGTTTAGGTCAGTTAATGAAGATAAAAATCCCCTTTTTTTTTTTTTCCTTCTTTTTTTCCTTTTGATGTGTCTTTCTCCCAGGAGTGTGTTAGGAAGTCAACCTGTAAATAGCCGATGAACATAAGCGTTTGTATTTGATCCAGTAGGGTTATAAGGAATAGTGATGTATCCTACCTGAAGGTGTAATAAAGTGTACATTTTTATAACGCCGCTTTGCCCTGGCTTCTCTAACGCGCGGGGGTGGGGG
>NW_010549750.1:0-8910 GCF_000687285.1 Phaethon lepturus
AGTCCAGGGACAGGCGGGTTTTCCAGCGGAATTTTGGCCAAGCCCTCTCCCTCAAGGCCTGAGGCCTCACGCTCCTTTTCTGTTTGTTTGACTGTCTTGCAGGGCTCGGCTACCAGCAAAATTAAGATCACAGCTCGATCTGTTAAAAATACCCATCCAATTATCAGTTGGGCCACGTTTATCCCGTATTTTCCTGACTGCAAGTAGTCCTGGAAGCAACAGGACCACTCACCTCAATGAAGCCAGCCGGTCTGGGCATATGGTCTTTTTATTTTCATCTGCTTTCTCCCAAAAAGTGCCATGCGAGGGCTCTGATCTCCCTTCTAAAAGGGTCTCGCAGCCTCCCCTTTGAGAGGGCTGCGAGATCTCCGCCACACAGCAATCTGCTCACAGCATAATTATTCTCCGTTAAGGCCTCGGAGACCGCGAGGCTCCTGACATTTTTCATTGCCCGGAGAGGGGTGATTTTTCATTGCTTTCCTGAGGACTCCTGCAATTCTCAACAGTAATGGAGCATCCTGCTACACCGAGCTGCAGCCTGCAGTTTATTTTTATCTCTTGACGGACATAGGCTGAAGGACTTCCAGCTAAGATTGGGAAAATGGGGAGGTGTAAGCAAATCGATTAAGCACATTATTGCAGAAGCTCATAGCAAACCACAGAGTTTTTCACGGTGGGTGTAACATGATTTTGAAATTGTACAATAACATGATACGCTTTACCAAATACTAAGCTATAAGTAAAAAGTAGCAGGAGAGAAGGGATCTCCAGTTGCATTAAAATAAATAAACTCTGAAATACAGTTGGCAATATCATCCAGGCCTCTCACTTTATCTCTCTCCAGCTACAGATCTAGAGGCCAGATCCCTGCCGCAGCCGGTGGGTGAACGTGTCAGCTGAGCTGCTGGTGGAGGAAAGACATCACTTCATCTCTGGGATACGCACGGAGGAAAACAGAGCCTCGAAACCATACTTTGGCAGGATCTGCACATCTCCAGATAGTTATTGCATTTTTTCACATAGTTTGTTTAAAAGAAAGTAATTGTTACAGAAACTGCTCTTGCAAGCAGCTGGTAAACAAATGGAGCAGAAAAGGGTTGACATTTTAGTGCAGATTTAAAATGCTGTTGCATGCAAGAAGTGTTTGCAAACATTTCTGAAAACTAACATCTCATTTAAATTACCAAAACAGACGAGCAACAACATACAAGCCTGAAAAATAAAAACTTCTGAGTTTTGCCAAACCTCCCCAGTGATTCGCCAGAGAAGTATTTTGGTTTCAAGCTCTTAAAGGGAATTAGCTCTGAGAATGAAACTGTGAGGCAAAACATAAATTCTCTTTTCATTTACTTTTCTGGTAGCATTCCCAGTGGTGCTGAAGAAATGCAGGCAGGCGGGGCTGCCTTCTCCCCCTCACAAAGAGTACTGTCAGGGAGACTGGGGGTACAAACAGGGCTCGGGGACACTGCCCCGGGCAGGGCAAATCCCTGCTCCCGAGTCCGCCAAACGCCTTTCCGTCCTGCAGTTGCTTCTCCCTCACCTTAGGCAATCCACACTTAGGCCACAGAGTAAAAGTCAGTTGATATTCTTCAGCACAGTCTAGGGGAAAAATGAGTATGGTGCTGCTTTGCTCCAGACAGGAGGCTTTTTTTTCTTTTTAAACCCAGCCCTAAAATTCAAATTAGCCTCCAGCTCAAAGCCTTTACCACCAGGGCATGAATGCTAAATAGCCTGCTCCCAGTCCGATCTGTTCACTGCCTGGCTAATGATTATTCTCCATAGAAACCCTACCGGAGTCAGTTATTATTCTCTCCTCATGCACTTGTATCTCTCTTGTATTTATATAAGAATTAAGTAGCCCTGTTAGGTTTTTACCTCTCTGATTGGAGCTTATTTTAACCGCAATTAAGCCATCAGCCTGGCTTTCCGAAGGCAGAGCAATAGCATGGCCATTACCATTCTCTCCACCTTTTGTATGAAAATGATGTTGAGGATTGGTTGCTTTGGGGATTGCTCTGTGGCAGGTAACCAACGCCGAGAGTCGGGGAGGATAAATGGTGCCAGACTCCCAGAGGTGCCGTGGCACTGTGTAATTATTGTTCCAGACAGCTGAAAGCAGCAGGGTTTCTGCTTCCCCTGCTTAGTTTCAGTCTGCCATGATTGCTGGCACAGAAAGATGCTGATTATAAGTAAACATTAATTATGCCCCGCTACCCCACCGCTAGCATCGCTGGGCTTGCAAGCAACAGAAGCACAGCGCTGTGCTCGGCTCCCACTAGGGAAAAATCATCTGCACAGGTTTCAGCGTCCAGATTTTCATCTCGCCTGGTCAGAGGACATTGCTCCTAAATATCATCCTCACGCATAGCTAGAGTTACGGCACTTTTTGTACCGCTGCTTATGCACTGTACTTCAATGCTGCTGCTAAAATAATGACTCAAGTACTTCTTCTTTGAAGAAGGTGAGCTCAGGTGATGCAGCAAGCAATTCTGTTATCTGCTCTGGAGCAGAGGAATCATTTTAGCGTCTTTAAAGGGGAAAAAAAAAACCCCAAGGCAAATAAAACTTATCAATCATCCTATATGTCAAGGTTTTTTTTTCAGATTATGTGCTTCTTTTAAATGGCAGCCTATTCCTCCTTCTTTTTTACGTGGTTTTGGGATTTCTTTTTTTGTTTGCTAAAGGAGGCTTAAAAATGCAGAGCCCACAGCGTCGCAGATGGTAAACACTGCTCCTCGAGTCGCGTGGACGGGTACAAAGCGATTTCCGTGGCACTCGAAATGCAGCTTCCAACGTTGATGGAATTTCACTGTGCCGTGATTGAACCGCACTGCAGTGAAATAGGTTCAATTTGATTATCTGGCTATTCCATTTCGCCTATATTTACAGCCTGCCTGACCTCTGGGGGAAGGGGAGGACAGGCAGCCAATCATGCCAGAGACATTTCAAAAGGTCAAAGCAATACAGCGTTTACCACTATAATTCACAGGCTCTACAATTCGGAGACTGTGCTCTCATGACAAAAATGGGCAGAAGAACATAGTTAATGTGAAATATTTGTCCATTCCCAGAGCAAACACGGAAAATAAAGAATGTCTTCAAAATCTGCCCCTTTCTCCTTTTGGCATGCAACTATGTGCAAGTGCATAAAAGCAGCGCACGGACAACACCACATTTTTTAGAAGTTGCCCTTGGTTGGTGCCGAAAGGTTTCTGTTGCACTGGCTACCTGGGAGCTGCCCGCCTGGTACGCAGCCTCAGCTCCGATGTTAACACACTTACAGCCCCACGCGGATGCTTTTGAGTGTGCTGCCGCTCCCGGGTGCATGTTACCCTCCGCACCTCGGCCCTGCCATCCCCGGTCCGCAGCGATGCTGCCCCATCCCTCCTGCGTCGCACCAGCAGCTTGGGGGGCTCAGGGGCAGAAAGCTCTTGGCAAATTTTAACTAAGCTTCATACGCTTCAGTCCTCCCATTCTGAAGTACAGATTCATTAAGGTTATAAACAAACACCACCAGCGCTAACTAATAGCTAGTAAAATAGTGTGACAACTCCAAATTGTTATTTTAAAAATCTTGTACACTTAAAAGGTCTCAAAAGTCAGGAAGGAAGAAAAGCAGCTTCAGGACTGTGCAAACCAGTGCAGCTACCCAGTTCTGATTTTTCCATCGTTTCCAAGTCTGGGTCATGGGTCTGGGCGGCCACGCAATCTGGATCCACATTTTGCACCTCTTGTCTGTTTGTATTTAAACACTGTTTAGTCTTAAATCTCCACTGAAGTTAGGCTTGCCAGAGCTCCTGGGGCCAGAGGCACTGGGAGTTATAACAGTTTCATTTTGAAAACTGGGCTGGTTTTTGTTTGTTTTAAAGTGAGTACTTTGTATGACATCTCCTGAGAACTCCCATCTATCATCTTACACGTTATTGGATTAATACAGGAGACAGTGGAGTCCGAAAGGCAGCCATAAGACCTACTTCTTAGCATCTTTTATCTTTGCAGGGAAGACCTATTTGAAAGGCAGCCTAACAGAGCAGACCTGCTTGAAATAAGGTATTGCAACAGCTCAACGAGTCAGCACAGATCAGAAATACGAAGTGGTTCTTCTAGGGAAGCATTTCACTTCGATGCTGCATCAAGTTCGAAAGGGACCAGCTGAGGCTCGTGTTGCCTCTCCCGGCAGCTGCCACGAGCTCCTGGTCCTCTTCTATGTCCCTCACAGAGGTCTCTGGTGACACCCCATTGCGTGCAGAGCCCAGCAGGTGAGGTTTCTGTCTCGGACGGGGCGAGCGCTGGCTTGACTAGTGCAGCTTGGACTGTTTCAGGCAGAAAATACTTTTTTCACATAGCTCCCTCCGCTCCAGTCAGCAACACCCCCCCCACCTTCTGCCCAGCCTTAACAGGGTTATTTGACGAGACAGCATGCAGGGAGGGGAGGACGAGGAAGTAAGACCTGCGTGTCGTTGAACATAACAAGCCAAAAGAGCAAGGAAGAAAAAAGGAGCATGACAGAGACACGGACCATGTTTGTGAAGCATGTTCAAGTCTCACACACAGAGCATCTTCCCTGCATCCCAGCTCACCCTCACAGAAGGAAGTACCCAGCTTGGGCCAAGGAGCAGCTATCCGGTGGTTGAAAGCAGCTTCTGCTCACACACAGGGCTTAAAATGGGCTTGGCACCAGAGGAGGTAAATCCTGATTTAACGTTGCAGCACCTGGCACCGGCTGGGTGTGCTGCAGGACCAGGGAGCGGGACATGGTTAGGCGAGGTCCTTAGGGCTGTTTCAGCCAAGCTCAACCATTGGCACAGGTTTGGGGTTTTTTCATACATGGAAAAGGCTACATTTTGCCTTCACCTTTGGTTCTTTGTAATCGTTCTTATTTTGCTCCATCTCCTTCCATTTTTTCCCCCGTTCTTCCTTTTGTGTTTCCCATCCTTCAGCAAGAACCACTCACCTCCCCTCACACTTTTCCTGAAGAATCTCAGTATTCATACCTCTCAGCAGTTCAAGCTGTCCAAAATTCTTTAATGCAAGACTATTCCCGGTGGATTATAAAAACCATCAAAAGTGGAAAAGCTTGGCAAGGTTTGCTATGTGGGATTTCTGCTTTGGTCCATAACCTTTGAGAGGAGCCGTCACAAAACCTGCCCAGAGGAGCCTCAGAAGGAGCTCAGGGGAGACCCTGAGGTGACAGACATCTTGTTAGGGAGCATTAGCACATCTATTGTTTGAGACAGAAATTTAGAAACCTGCTGAGAGGTCACCCTTATGTTAGTGATGGGCCTTTGCCATCTCCACGAGGCTTGACCAAATTTGGCCAATTTTTGAGCCTCTGAAAACTCTCAGGCTGCACACAGGCAATACATGCTGGCTGGAGTTTGCCAGCTAAAATCTCTCTCTCTGCACTGAATGTGCGCCAGCTGAGGGGCAGCGAGAAGCTAACTGAGCCTTCCACACCTCCCCTCGTGGGGCACAAGTCCCACTGCCCAGAAGGGGGGCCAGGCCCAGGGGTGGCAGCGGGGCCTCATGGAGCATTGAGGGGGAAACTACCTGCTCAAGAGCATTTTCATTCATTGGCAATGTTTGCTGGTGCCCGGCATGAATGGGTGACTGTGCAAAAGAGACATTATCATGCAGTTAGTAGATTTGTGGATTTGTCAGCAAGGGACCAAATTAAAGTCATTTTAGCAACCTTAATTTTGGAGTTCCTTTTCCTTTAATGCTCAACAACCCTACTCGAAGCTGTGTGGATAGACAAGATAGAGATCCCCGCTTGAGGAGATCTCTATCTTGTCAAGCGATAGAGAGGAGAGGTTAATATTCACTGCATTTAAAGTATGCAAAAATTAAGGCTTTTGTAAGAAACATGTTCAGGGCACCAAAAATGTCAGGGGTGTGTCTTTATTGTTCACCAAAATAATTGTTTAATTATTTATAACTCCACGCCGCATTGCCAAGATTTACACACCTATTCAAATAACAGAGTTGCCTAAAAGAGCAAGACGATGCCTTTACAGAAAAAGCTTGCGTAATTGGCATAACCTCATCTTGGCTGGGCTCTATCATAGATTGCTTATAATATTAAATTACCGGGGTACGGAGTAGAAAGGAGATAAGCCCAGCAGGCTAAGGCTGGGGGTGGGGATGCCGAGAAGGGTGAGAGACAGCATCTGCAGAAGTGAGCTTCTCCCTGCGAGCAGTCTGGAAACCAGGCTCAGCAAAAACCTTTGCAGAAGTGAGACAAGGGATAAAAATAGCAAGGAAAAAAAAAAACAACAACAAAAAAAGAAAACAAAACAAAAATGCCCACACCAGGAAACGAATGTATCTCCAAGGCAGGATGAGAGAGCAACTCAGGAAATGTTTCTGCAGATAAGACAGCCCAGTAGAAAACCCCCAACCCCTCCACCCGGCACCGCACGCGTTGATCATGGGAGGATTGCATCTACCGTGACGTCAGCCGCAGCTAACCAAGGTGAAGGAAGGGCGCCGTGTTGCTTTTACAGCTTATGGAGACCATGGCTGCTGCTGGCACTGGCCTGCAAAAAAGAGTCAGAATGCACAAAGCTCTGCCAAAGCTGTTGTCTGCAATGTCAGGCATGTTGAGCAGAGCCGGCAAAAGGCGTCCGAGGAGCAGCTGGCTGAGGGGGACCCGCAGCCTCCAGGTGTGAGGGCCAGGTAGAGAAATGCCCACAAGCAACGCAAAGAAATGTTATACCATTAATACAAGGTTACTTACAGAAAGCCTACGAAGGAAAAAATACGCTGTTGTGCTTCTTGTTAGCAAGCCTCTCTTTTTATTTTGGTTCTATCTAATTCCAGCAGGGAGCAGAAAGAGGTTTTCTTCTTTAAGAAGAAAACCTCTAACCCGGCACAGTCCTCCAGGCCGTTTACAGCCCTCCAAACAACTACAGCTACAACCTTGACATTCCTGGTCTTTTACAACAAACTGGGCATCGAAACAAGGTTTTCCATGTTTGCTTTCTTCACATTACAAAAATTAGAAAGGAACAAAAAATTACAGGCTGCACCAAAACACACAGACCCAGAGGGACATTCCTGAGCGTCTGCCCTGCATCTAACCCCGGGCTGGCACATTTAACTCACGCTGCTCTGGAAACGTCAGCCATGTCGATGGCCGTCATAAAGCTTTCTTGCCATGGCTACAACTCCAGCAGCAGGTCAGTGAAGAGCCAGGGGAGTGTTACAGGAGCCCTGTGGTCCACATGGACAGTTGGTACAACCATCCATTGGAGGCATGGGTATCGATAGCTTTAGGGTCCCTGGAGCTTTGCCATGCTGGAAACAGGGTCAGAATCACAGAATCGCTGAAGGGTTGAAGTTGGAAAGGACCTCTGGAGGTCATCTGGTCCACCCTCCTGCTCAAGCTGAGACATCAAGAGCAGGCTGCCCAGGGCCATGACCAGACAGCTTTTGAATATTATCTCCAAGGATGGAGACTCTACCACCTCTCTGGGCAACCTGTGCCAGTGCTCGGTCACCCTAACAGTGAAAAAGGGTTTCCTGATGTTCAGAGGGAACCTCCTGTGTTTCAGTTTGTGCCCATTGCCTCTGGTCCTGGTCACTAGGCACCACTGAAAAGAGCCTGGCACCATTCTCTTTGCACCCTTCCTTCAGATATTTATACACATTGATAAGATCCGTCCCGAGCTTTCTCTTCTCTAGGTTGAACAGTCCCAGCTCTCTCAGCCTTTCCTCATGGGAGAGATGCTCCAGTCCCTTAATCACCTTCATGGCCCTTCATTGGACTCTCTCCAGTATGTCCATGTCTCTCTTGTACTGGGGATCCCAGAACTGGACCCAGTAGTCCAAGTGTGGCCTCACAAGTGCTGAGCAGAGGGGAAAGATCACTTCCCTTGAACTGCTGGCAATGTTTTGTCTAATGCAGTCCAGGCCTTAATTGCCACAAGGGCATGTTGCTGGCTCATGTTGAACCTGGTAACCACCAGGACTCCCAGGTCCTTTTCTGCCAAGCTGCTTTCCAGCTTTATGGCACCAAGCATATACTAGTGCATGGGGTCATTCCTCCCCAGGTGCAGGATTTTGCACTTCTCCTTGTTGAACTTCATGGCACCCCAGCCTGGCCTGAAGTGAACCTTGTAGCCTTGCATAGTGTGACCTGAAGACCTGAATCTGGCATTTACCCTCTCCAGCTACTACCCCTCAGAAATGCGATCTAGGAGGCTTGCGCTATACTCAGTTCAGACCCTACAGAAAACAGTGTTTGAAAGTCCCCTTTCCACCAAATAAGCACTTCATGATAGTATCAGTACTGCTGGTACCTCCCTCCCCCTTCATCCAGCTTCACCATCAGAGCACTCATGCAGCATGGACGAGCCCTGCATTCAGCTCCTTGCCTGGCTCAGAAGGTACCAGAGGCCCTGCCACTGTGGATGCTCTCCACTCACTGATTATGTGATGGCCACAGTCACAGGGACAGTGGCCATCCTCTCTCACAGGCCACACAGACCAACATCTCTCCTTGTTCCTCATGCCTCCTTTAGATAGCCACGGGGCTCTTCCTCTGGGGTTGGGGCACCTTGACAAGAGAGCACAGCCACACCGCTGGCCTGGGATCGACCAGAGCTCAGGGGAGCAATAGCAGCCACCCAGAATGGAGGGAATTGTCATTCAAACCCCAATTCTTCAGCTGGTTCCACTCCTAGCAGGAGTACAGCACTGGAGCCATGCTGTCTTCCTCTGGCCAGGTCTGGAAAGAAAAGTCCTTTCTCTCAGCCCATCCTCAGTGACTGCTTCAGAAAAAAGTCCAGGCAATGAACCCCCCCAAATGGCAGGACCCATGTCCCTAAGCAATACACCTCCTGGGTGCCAGGTCATGCAACCCCCTTGGATTGTCCTTTTCTATGCTGACAACACACCCCTCATAGG
>NW_010549750.1:8941-12776 GCF_000687285.1 Phaethon lepturus
GGCTTTACATTACAGGTGACTAAAGACTGGGTGCTGCAAGGAGTGTCATTGCTGTACCCAAAACATTTTGAGCACTTGGGCTTTAGATCTTGCAAAGAAGTAGCAGCAGAGGGGAATAAAACCCAACCTGTCAGGGCTTCCCTGGTGGCTGGCAGGCAGTGAGTCTCTAGCCTCTGCCCCTTCCCATGGCAGGTTTATTGGCTACTGGAATCGTGGCTGTACCCATTGCCAAAACAAAATGAACATTCGTGCCCAAATTGTTAACAGATGTTGGGAACATCTCAGAAAATACATAAAGCCCTAAATTGGTCTTTCACTGACAGATTAATATTATTATTATTAATATTATAATGTCATCCCAGCACAGTGCCTCTCACAGTAATCTGCCAAGCCAAAGAAAGTAATTAACAGAGTTAAGACTGTGCTGTAAGTCCAAATAAGGGAAGAGGAAAATGGAGGTTTATCTTAAGCTATCCTTAGCTCACCTTACTGTGTCTAGATGTGGCAGGTTGTCAGAGAACTGTCTAAGTGCCTTGGGAGCGGGTATGCAGCAGATCAAGTCCTTCAGCTCCCAGCGAGGAAAGCGTGACTGGTGCTTGCAGACTGGAGCTCACTGGGAACCTCTGTAAAGAACAGTTAGATTTTAAGCCTGCGTTTTTCAGTCTCTGGATGTATCAAGGCACAGGGTGAACTTGAAAACAAAACCAACATAACAAGTCTTATGCAGAAAGGCATGAGGCTTTTGCTACTCTCTCACTGCCTCTTTGAGGCATTTCAGAAGAGTCTGAAGAACAGCTTGCTAGAGACATCTCCATGGAGCATCCTGCAGCCTGTTAGGTGATTTAACACAGTTAAGTGTCAGCATAAGGGCAATACAAAACCCATGAAATTTTGCATTGGCTATGATCGAACACCACAACCCCCCTACACGTACACAAAAATCACCCTTAAGGAAGAAAGATCACGTTGGGTGAGAGAGGGAAGATGGGCTGTGGATTCAACAGTTTTTATAGGAAACAAATATATCCAAAAACCCCTGAACTATTCACCTTGCTGCTTAGCTAAGAAGAGTTTAATATTCTCCCGTGTGCTGGTGCTCTTGGAAACTATGTTGGTTCAACAGAATTCACTTGAGACTAGGGTTTTTAAAGAAAGGCTTTGACATGTTTCCCCTTAGAAATTAGTACCTAAGATGCAGCAATAGAAGGAGATCATGGTGGGCAAGAGGTGGTTACAAAGAAGGAAAAAGGCAAAAGCCAAATGGAGCTGGGAAGGGTCAATAAGCATGATTGGAGAACAAAGCAGGCTATAGCAATTACATCATCATTTTGCTCTTATGCCAGTAACGTATTTTGAAAACAGAGTATTCTTCTGTTCCCTGCAGCATAGCCCACAAAGTTGCAGGCTTGCTGTGCCAAAAGTCTTCAAGTTAACATGCTGTATATTTATATCATTAAAGAAATAAGAGGCCACTTCATTCACCATATTTAAGCCTATATATTTCAAGATCTAAACAGGTTTTGAGTGAGAGGGCTTGGTAAGGTTACTCCATAATTACCTACTACGAAATTTCTCTAAAGCTTCTGACTGACTGACTACTGCTGCAGACACATACTGGCATAGCCAGACCACGTAATACAGCAAATTCACCTCCTGCAAGTCTCCCTGTTTGCATATAACCTTACGCTCACCCCATCCCTATCTGAGATCAAAGACGCTGCAGTCTCCTGGTTCACAGCACAGCAGGAGCTGAAACTGGAAGTGACATGTTTAGAGAGTGGTCATTTAGCACTAGCACAGGCTTCATGAGTTTCCACTCGCCTTGATATTAAACAGGTGTTAAACAGTAGGAAATTTTTAAAGTTTCTTTTAACTGGAAACTGTCTTGAAAGCAACAAAAACCTCACAGAGGAGGTTTTGTGAAATGTCAGAGGGAAACATCTGTTATTCGAAAACCTAATAGGAGGAAAGCACTCCAGTTAGAAAGTTCTCTTTTGCACATTTTTCCCATGCTGGGAAGTGCTCCTCTGGGACTCTCACTCTCGCCTGCCTGCAGCTTTGCTGGTTGAAGGCTTGCTTGCAGGAGCGTCAGGATCTAGAGCTGCTAGAGGTTCAGTCAGGACCTGAGCCACCAGAGAGCAGGCACAGTGAGGCAGCTCGGCATCCCACAGCCCTTTCTGGGCATGGGAAGCACACAGCTTAGCACCCTTTTGCCTCTTTAATTTGCTGCACTTCTAGCAAGACCTGACTTTTAATCACTACCCGTGTCCATCAAATTGTGTTGTTTAGGGGGAAAAAAGATAATTTCAAGGGCCTGTCCTGTAACTGAATTTTACTGAGGACATGAAGGAGAGCTCTAAATACAGGGAATAACAGGTAGGAAGCTTACAATATGGCCAGAGTCATCATATTCCTCCCCTCAGCATCTACTATTAGCCACCAGCCATAGGCAACTGGGCAACTCAGGGATTTTCCTAAGGAATAAATTTGAGGTGGCTCCTGAAAAGCTGTTGTTTCAGTTGCAGGCACAGCCCTGGCTGCTTCGCTGGGGATCAGGGAGGGAAAATGATACGTTACAGAGCATTCTGCAGCTGGTGTTTCATGCTCCCCTGATGTCCTCTCCTTTGCTGCCCCAACCTCTGGCACTCTGGATTCTATGGATCCTCAGTGTCTCACAGCCTCAGGAACTCTTGACAAGAGCAGTGCAGTGCATCCTAGGAGAGAGCAAAGAAATTGCTTTTCTACCTAGACTTGAGTCTGATACACACCTTGATATTATTCATATGCAAAACCAGGAGATCTGAAGTAGGTCAGCAAGACAAGACATACTCAGATTCTTGTTTCTACAGTCATTTCTTTATTCTTCAACTCAACCTGAGAGCAGCAGGGGTTAGTACACTCCCACATAAGGGGAGAAAGGTTAGCATGAGGAACCACAAAGTTTTTCCTCTCTGTTCTGTGAGAAGGTGATAGCCAAAGCAGAAAACAAACCCAGTCCTGGGGGACTTTTGTTAGCTCCGTTCAGCTTAGGGCAAGTTCTCAGAGCCATAGACACTGGTTGTTTACCATTGCGCTGTCAGCTTTAAACTGCTCAGTGTGACTGTTTTGGGTAGAATAAACAGCTTTTGTTTCACTCCTCTGCTGTCTTTGGCTCCTGCATGAACTGGTTTATTGGATTAAAACACACAGATTAAGGGGATAAGCTAATCAACAAACAGGCATCGAGCTCCACAAGGCTGGAGCAGATGGTGGTGCAGTGCATACAGCCAGCTCAGCCTCGACACCTGGCAGCATCGGTGCATGTTGCTGTTGGTGTAGAGACAGGTTTGCCTTAGTCATCGCTGGGGCAACACGCTCACGGGCCAGCACCATCGTACACACCCGGATGAGAAATCACATCCATGTCCTGTGCGCCTGGTCTCACCTTCTTCTATGTTTGTGGGGTCCCGTTTGGTCTGTGTCTGCACCTGTGTTGAGATCTCCTGGCAAAATTTTAGACCCCAACCAAGTACTTGCAACGTCTGTCCTGGCAAAAGCCTCAGGCAAACTCAGCCCAGGGCCCATGACACCGTCCTAATAAATAGGACAGGCAAGCATTTGTTAGTCACACATGTTCATGGGGCCCAATTTAGCCAACAACAGATGACTGGCACAGGATGGATGAGGCAAACCCTTACCGGCCATTCCTGCACTGATTTCCTCGGGCACGAAGACTGTGTGCTAGCGTGTGGGCTGCTGGCAGGATCAGGGGCCTTAGCTCAGACTCATTTTTACAACCCCAAAATGTTTAAACAAGAAAAAAAACCAAAACACCTTGTTTTTTTGGGAGGAAGGG
>NW_010549750.1:12807-13407 GCF_000687285.1 Phaethon lepturus
ACACACATAGGCTCTTACTTGTCCAGACGTGGGCTCAGCCAGATACTGTCTTTTTCTTTTCCCTCTGAGTAATCTCCGGAGACACCGCACTTGAATTGTCCCGGCTCTTCGCACGGGCTGCTTGCTGCTGTGTTACATCCCCATGGTATTCGCTATAATCTGGGCTCCTAAAAGGATTAGCGTGAAGTCCCCCCTTTTCAGAAAGTTATTTGACATTCATCTGCTGCTCAGTTCCAGGGAAGGTTACCTGGAAACCTTGGTAAGGTAACCTTGGGTAGGCTGCAAAGCAATGATGTAAACACACGTAGCTTTACATTACAGAGCTATCTCAGACCTGCCTGGGGACCCACCGCTGAGCCTGCAGGGGAAACCCAGCAAGTGCCTCTGCAACCCTCCTGCAAAACACTCTGTCCTCCCCGGCAGAAGCAAGACTGCTATTTTGGCAGACTGTCGCACCCCGTGCCTCACACTTCAGAGTTGCTACAGTGCCACAGCCACCTCCTTGCTGCAAGATGCACGATGAAGCCATCCTAACCACCTTTTCACGTGGCCATTGCCACCACCCTCCCCTCCATCCGCTCCCTCACAGTCCTATTCCCC
>NW_010549750.1:13438-23745 GCF_000687285.1 Phaethon lepturus
AGCGATACGGTTTTGTGCCCATCCATAATCTGTCTGTGTGCTGGCCAAACACTTCTCATGCAGCCGGCAGCTCACAAGGCAGGCAGTGGCCTTGAGCACAGTGGATTGACTTTGTGAGTTACAAAATAAGAACAACCATCCCATTTGCATTATTCTTCTAAAAATTCAGAGTGGAGCAGGAAACCTAACCCCAGTAATTGCCTTCTCCTCCAAGGCAGGAATCATATGAAATGAAAAGGAGCCATCTTCACACCCGAGGGCACACTTCTAACCTCCTCTGAACACACAAAGGTGATGCAAAATGCCCATATTCTAACTGCAAATGTCATATTGGGCTGAGACAGTACAGGCTGACCCAGCTGGGCATGGGTTCTAAAAGCAACTAACACGTCCTGAAACACTGTTTCAGCATGTGTTCCTATTAGAAATATGGCCAGAAGAGAAATCCTAGGTGCCCCGATGGACAACTGCCTCACCTTTAAAGGCAGGCAAGACCACACTTTCCAATGCCACAGCCACTGCTGCACAAACCTAAAAGCCTCAACCCATTCCTACCTGTGCTGTGCAAGCCATTTTCTCCAGCCCCTGCCCCGTTTGTCTCCTTTCAGTTGCCTTGATTTTGTGGACTGAAACATATAGACACTTACTGTAGGAGCCTTTTCCCTTACAAAACCCCAAGTCTTGAGTGAAGTCATGAGCTTTGTGTGAATGGCTTAACGTTCACTAATTAGGAGCCTCTTTTTAAGGATATATTTTTTAGGCTATACTGACATCTGCAGGTGCACCATAATGGATTTTGGAAATTAGACATGCTATGGTTGAAAAATCAGCTTCCAGGTTTGCAAAGAAAATGATGATTGCACTACTCTGTCTGAAGGGAGTAGAAGAGCAGCACAAGTTCCCACGAGAGGGTGCTACACATTTCAGTGGCCAAGCTCTGCTACCAAACCCTTGCTGATGTTGTAAGAGCAGACTTAATTACTCCTTGCTCATGAAATTGTTCTCACGCCAGTGAATCACATCAGGCCAACACAGTAAAGCACCTGCAAGCTGCAGCTCCTCAGGATTAGAAGAGATTTGCATTTAGGTATATTTTTTCTGGTATTCAAACCTGTGTTGACCAATGTTGTCCTTAATTTATTGTTAAATTAAAGCCAGAGAAATCTACATTTGCAAAAATGCAGAAGATTGTAGGTGAGAATGAGGGTCAAATTAACTTAGGTCATCGTTACTTGAACTTCGAAACACCCATTGAAATTGTATTCAGCCAGAATACAATGATGTGCTCTACAAATGTTCCCAATTTTCTACAGTTCTGCTCTTATAGTGAAGTATTACATTTCTGCTTGCTTGCAAAACTGCAGCAGGTGTCACATATTCTTTAAAATCAAGAGGTATTCAGAGTCTCTTGCCTTTAATGAAGCTGTACACAAAAAACCCATGAGAGATGCAACGTGAAGCAGTCGAAAGATAGAGCAAAGCCCAGGCGCTAAGACAGGCAGGCGTTTCTGTGGCCTAATGCACGCCTGGAAGTTACAGAACTGAAAAAAAAATTGGTTGAAGCTTAACTACCCATGACAGTACTGTAGTATAACATTTTTGCAAAAGTTCTTAGATAATTTCTTCATAAAGTAAACACACAGAGAGAATGATCCTCATTTTCCTCCCTAAGATTTTTCTGGCTTCTTAAAGTATTTTATTACCAATACAAGACTTTCTGCTTTATCTCATCTGCAAAGTATTTCAAGGCTTGAGGACTTGGACAGCCGTTGCATTACTTCTAGGTATTCCTGAAGTATTAAGAAAGAATAAATCCATGAAAACAACACACAGTCCTTCTAGTTTAAACAGAGAAACTTCCAGTATCTAAGCTGTGATTTGTTTGTCTCACAGAACATCTCACATCTCACACTAAAATTCAGGCTCTTTGCCCACTGCCTAATTGACCTCAACAGACACCCAGGCACGCCCAAGCACAGGAGCCCCCAAAGGAGGGGGCTGGAGGGAGACAATCTGCACCCTCTCCCCTGCAAACCATCCTCGTGCTCAGGACCTGCACTGCTGAGCCCACTCGACATCTTGCAACTCATGCCAGAGGCGGCAGGGACTGATCCTGGAAGCTGCTACTTTTTAAGATGAGATTGGCATGGCTTAGTACCCAGTTATGAGAGGAATGACGTGCCATGCAAATGAACCCTGTCTGCTGACACACAGCAGGAGAAAGCCGGGGATTAAGAAGCCCTTCTCTTATGCTAAAGGCCAGACGCTGCTCACTTTGCCTTTCCAGATACTCCCACTGAAGTCAAAGCAGCTGCTGGAGCAAGTAAAGAGAAGGCAGTTGGACCACAGGTGTGCTAATGTTAGAAGATCTTTCCCGCTCCCCAACCAAGATACTACATCCGACTGTTTCTCAGTGACTGTGCTGGTGCAGAGCTGCCTTTGCACCACTCCCGAGACCCGATCGATCCGGTGGGTGCATGGAGAAGCAGATGAGCTGCCGTCTCTCCCCTGTGAGCAGAACAGGGAAGGACTCGGGCACCCTCCTCTTGTGCTGAGGACTAAGTGCCCCAATCACAGTGCACAAGAGGAGGCAAGTCAGCTAACACAGCCGTCCTCTGCGCCGTGCCTGGAGGGAGCACCCCGGAGTTCGGCTGGTGCCTTGGAGCAGCTCTTAAAAGATTGCAGCAGAGCTTAAAAATGACCCCAGCGTGCGTTAGTGCAGAGTGCTAGCCGGCTACAAATCAGGAGCATGTAAGCATGAGAAATGAACTCCTGTCAACACCACGTACTCGGTACATGGACTAGATTCACAAAAAAAAAGGGTTTTAAGTCCTTATCTATCTGCCAAACTAGAACCTATCATCTCCCTGAGTTACGTGCCTAAGCTCTCTGCACACTGTATGACTGAGGGGAGCCAAACACGTGTGAATAAGGAGTCATGAAAACCAAGCTGTGGGGTGAGGGGTTACCCTGCACAGCAGTTTGGAAACACCCAGGACAGGCCTGTCTGCCTCCGTGTGTACCCAGAATAAGATATGGAAGTCCTGCGGTAAGAGCAATGGTTTATTTCCAGCTGAGGTCTACAGCCTTGGAGCAACAGTGTCTATACCCCTCCAGGCACAGCTGTCTGCACCCTTTTATAAATCCTGTAATGGCACATTGCCTGATGAGGCAGGAGGCAGGGGTACAGCTCTCTCGCACCTCGATGGCTTCGGGCATGCCCCTCCCAGCGCCGGTTGCTCCCGCAGTGAGGGTCTGAGGTGGGGCAATGTGGCTTTTCTAGCCCCTCTAGCAGGAGTCACTCCTTTTGCAGTGCAAAAACAGGCTGGAGAGCTGGTACTGAGAGACACTCACTCAGCAGATCTCGTCCCATGTGTGAGCTGTGGAGCAGCTCAGCAGCCCACAAGACATGTCCCAGAAGTCCTTGGCAGCACAGAACCTCCCAGGAGTTGGCCATAGCTTTGCCATGTGGATGCTTACATCCCTGTGGTCATATTTAACAATACAGCAACCACGTCCTCAAACCAAGAGAAGTAGCCATGAATGCATCATTTCCACCAGAGCTTCATACACTTAGAGAGGAAACAAATCTCCCCGTCTTTGTTTCCACAAGAGAAGCCCTGGGGCAGGCAAGCCCTGCAGTACACCTGCCATACACTGTGTGCAGGACAACCGCCAGCCATGAACGTGAGACAGCCATGAAACAGGTGAGGAGGAGAGGATGGGTCCATTTCTTATATTGCCATCCTAGCAATGGTAACGACCTTGGAAAACAATCCACAGGAGAAGGACCTAAGGGCCACCTGTTTGTTTCTCTGCATCAAGAGAGCTGTAGTACAAATCACCTAACAGATGGGTGCAGGGTCATAAGAGCCATGGCCATAAAAGCCAGGGTGAGCCTTCCTCTTCTTCTGTTATGAAGATTTGGACATTCTTCTTGTTATGAAGATTTTTTATTGGACATTTAATAAAACAGGGAAAATTCACTGCATGCAAGACCTGCTGAAGCCCCTGTGCTGAGGACTTTGCTCACTTGCTGACATGACATAGCTTTAGTTCAGCAAAGAGGAACATGAGAGCTGGTAAAACCCTCATCCAAACCCTATTTGCTGAAAGTGATGGGGAGAGGAGAAAGGAAAGCAAACCCGGGTCAAGACCCAGAATGTATGTTTTGGTTTGTGTTTTGTGATGGTCTAAACCTGAAGTCTGATCTGAGAGCTTCTGAAACACAAGGAATTAAAATTCAGGTCCAGACTTCATATTTGGATCCATTCAAAATAAAACCAAAAAGGACTAAGTCTTCTGCTGTCTGAAGATTAGATGCCTTTATCTGCCAAATTGTTTGTTACCAAGCATGAGTTTAGCATAATTTAAAAAAAAAGTAAAAAAAAAAGAAAAAGAAAAGAAAAAAAAGAGGGGGAATGCATTTATCTGATTTTAAAGGGGTGATTGAATAGTGTAGACCTGAAAATGCCACCTATGAGGAAATAAGACACTAGTCCAGCTCTGAAACTGGGAGTTTTCCAAACTATTAAAAAAACATGCAACACATTGTCAAAACAAGCTACAGGAAAACAAGCATACAACAGGTGAAAAATGTGACTGCAAGGGGTGTGATGACAGTTCTGTTTGCACAACACATTAATTTCAAGGTACTTGAGCATCTGTTATATATTTAGTTCTTTTCTGCTAAAGACAATAAAGCAGGTGAGCATCACTTACACCTAGGAGACCATATGTTTGTGAGATGCTGGGAGGTGCACTCAGCAGTAAAAGAAATGCTTTCCCTTCAGGGGAAAGCAAAGCAGGCTGCATTTCTTCTTTGCACAAACTGCTGTCCATTATCATGAAGTTATTAATGCAAGTGATTTAAAATCATGCACACAGAATACAGCACCTGGGCTAAATGCCTCCTCTTCCTTGCTCCCAAGACATTAAACAAGAGTTTTACTTTGGCTTTTGTGGACAAATAAAGTCTGGAAAGGAAAGTTAAAAGTGACTGCTTTTCTCTACTCTTTGTACTGCATCCTCTCCTAAATTGTCAGGAGGGGAAACTGGACATGAAAAGGTGGCTTCCAAGCTGGTTTCTACTACTAAAGAGAAGCTCCCAGGTGCTTAGCTTAAAGTCTCAGCTGGAGGCAGGAAAGGAAGAGGTTACTTTGTTTTAAAAATTCCTGTTTATGATGTCGCCGTTCCCAGAAACACCACAATGGCTGCTTTTTCTCCCATTATTTGAGGTATGTTTTCATGTTTTGAGGAAACAACAGACTGAGGAAAGTAGTGACTCCCCTTTATTCAGCATGTGTGAGGCCATACCGGGAGTACCGTGTCCAGTTTTAGACTCTCCAGTGCAAGATGGACATTGATATACTGAATTACACCCAGTGGAGGCCACCAAGACGGTTGGAGGCTGAGAGGGCTGAGCTTGCTCAGCCTGGTGAGGGATGGCTGTCAGGGCTCCTACTGCTGTCTGCAGCTGCCTAATGGGAGGGAATAAGGAAGAAGGAGACAGACTCTTTTCAGTGGTGCACAGCAAGAGGCAATGGGCCCAAGCTGGAACATGGGGAGTTCCAGTTAGCTAGTAAGGAAGTTGGAAGTTATCTGCTGTTAGCGGGGTTTTGGTGAGATATTCTCCTGAGGTTCCTGCCAATCTACATAATTCTGTGATTCTAAAATTGCGTACTCTCCCATGGAGGAACAACCCACCTTTTTCAGACTTCAGGTTTTGATAGGAAATGCAAAGAAAGGGAGAGAAACCATATGAAAGTGAAGATGCATTTTTATTTGACTACGTGGCTTCCAGGACAATTCAGCTAAAAGGGCCCAAGTAAAGAAACTCCCCAATTTCTAACTTCTAGCAAAGTTCACCCAGTGCAAAAAACTAACCAGGTGAATATATCTACTCTTCATCGACCGCTGCACTGCTGAAACAGCCAGGCCTCAGCCTGGAGAGAGGCTATAAATTCCCTGTGTTTCAGGAGAGGGTTAAACAGAGATCCCCAGTAAAGGAGAGCTGGATGGTTACAGCAGGGCTGGTGCTGCAATGGGGTTTCTAGCACTGTCTTGTGGCCTCCGTTTCCCTGTTATCAAATCAGGACAATGCTACCCAAGCTGTGAAAGCACCTTGCTGGGCAGGAGATCTCCAGCCCACCAAAGTTCCCTGCTAAGCTGCAGCAGCTGGGCAGGACAGAAACGTGCCCTTGGGGAGCCAGCTGGCACAGGAGGAGAGGTGGGAACCACCACCCCGTCCCACCCATGAGAGCTCTTAGTGCAAACAGGTCTCCCCCGTAAACCCTCCTGTTTCTCCACATGGAGAGCATGGTCAGCACCCATCTGAGTCTTTCCACGTCTCTCCCAGCCATTACTGGGGGGCTCCCACTGACAGAATGGGTAGAGGAGCAACCTCTGGGAGCTAAGCAAACCTGCCAGCATTCGAGGGCTGGTGATTTAGGGGTGCTCCTTTAGCAATTCCAAGCGCTTAGGGACAAGAGACAGGCAGGCCTGGGAGCCATTTTGCACAGCCAAGGGGCTGGCCCCCGCCTGGGGCTCTTTGCTTTTCCCCACACCGGTGCTCCCAGCAAGGCAGTGGCAGCAGAAGGGAGTGGCCCTGGGGGGACGCATGGCCGCTGGGCTGCTCCCCTCAGGCAGGCCCCGGGGCTGCTGGAGCAACTTTTCATCCCTCTGGGGCACTTGGTGGGGAGCAACCGAGCGGTACAAACTCCCCAGTGGAAAGCCATGCCCTCTGGCTCGCCTGCTGCCTCCTCCTCGGGGCCTCCAGCAGCCCCAAGCCCCCGGGCCCCTCTGCCTGCTACTTACTTATTTCTCTTGTAAGCGTGAGCCCGGCGCGTTTCGCCTCTCAGCCCTTCTTGCGCCCTGGAGGGAGGAGGTAAGGCAAGACCTGGCAGCAGACGCACGTGCTCATCAGCCCCGGGGTCCCCCGCAGCGCCTCTAGGAGAGCCCCCGGCGGGAGACTCCGGCCCCCCGGAGGGGACCACACCGGCATCGAAAAACATTTGGCAGCCCTGCCATCATTAATCCATACGTTTTTTTAAATAAAGAACATGAACCTAAATAAAGCCAGGGAAAGCATACATATAAAAATAGCAGGAAACACTGGAGACTTGGAGTAGCATCTTTCCTCTACTGGGGGGTTTCCTTCTGCATAAACACAACGATAAATAACAAGTCCTTCAACTAACTGCTATAAATAGCATCTTGTGTGCACACTCAGATGATTTACACGCTTGCCCTGGAGTGATAGGGCTGGAATGAGTTGCAGCCTGTTCCTCTTCCTACATGGCAGGAGTTCTCCCATTACCTAAGCTTCATTGTTTTTACATTTTTTATTCCAGGGCTTCACGCATGGCTTGTTTGCTGCTCAGTTCCTTCCCGTGTCCAGCTTCCCTCCTTGCCAGCATTTCCAGCGACGGAGATGACACCTGATGGTGAGCTGATCAGTGGCTGGTTTCCTTCCTCTGAACTCAGCCCGTCCCACAGCCACACACCACAGCCCATCAGCTTCCCAGATGTTCCCACTTGTTTTGTTTTCATAGGATATTTGAAAACATTTCTAATCCACCAATGGTTGGGTGAAAATAATGCAGGCCTTAAGCAACTGTGCTGACTGTAATCATATGTGTCCTGTTGAAGAGGGGACACACACACACATACTGTGCACACTCTTTTCGCACATGTGCATATATACATGTTTTCTGGTGCAAATAACATGTTTCTTCTATTGGTTACTCTTGGTATGAAACAGTATCTTTTGAGGCAGAAAATATCACGTAGCACCGACAAGAATTTTGTATTATTTGGCTTGATATGGCAAAGGCACTGATGAAAATTTTCCCTTGGGGACAGACATAGCTGAGATTTCTCCTGACATTCATGAACATATATAAATGAGCCTTGATTGTATGAATTGCTAATTGAGAAGATAGAGTATAACTCCCCTTGCTATCCCAACTACATGGCTGTAAGATTGCATTTGCCTTCTTTAAAGCTTTCCTGCCACCTCAACTAAATAGAGGCCAGAAAAAGGGAACTACCTTAGTAAAATACACCATTGTCCCAGAATAGGGCTTCACAGACTTTTTAATCTGATGTGCCAACCCTCATTCTTTTGACCCACAGCTCCACAGATCAATGCTGTCTCCTCTGCAACCCACATGTTGCTGGAGGTGGTTCAAAGACATATGGAGAGTGAGAGCACCACTTCTGCTGAGGGCAGGAAACAAGCCAAAGGAGAGCTTGCGATGAAGTCAAGACTGTGCTTGCTTAGCCCACTGCTCTGTCAGCCTTGGAACTCCCACCACCAACCACTGAGTCACAACTATCGACTGAGAATTCTTGGCCTAGCAGAACTCTTCTGCCACTTTGACATTTCTTGTAGGGAGAGATGGAGGCAGACCTCCTAGGTTATCACAGCTCCGTGAACATCCATGTTTCTCAGCAGTAACAATTGCAAAGAGGATGTGCATGTCCTGAGGCTCCACACAGCTGCAGGGTGCTGCAGAAGGGCTGGAGGCACTCCCACTCACGACGATTGTTCGCTTGCAGCTGGATTATGCACATGATTGTGTCCAATGTCCACAAAAGGTTGAAGAATGCAGAGAAAACAACTCAGACAATTGTTTATTTGTGTTAAAAAAGGAAAAGAGACTCTCTCAGTGGAGAGCATCAATTCATGGCCAAGCACGTGTCTTTGGGACTAGAATAAGTGGTGCCTCCAAGCAAAGGAGATGAAAGTTGATATCTCCTGCGAGGCTGGGCCATGACACCACCTCATGCTTCTGTCTCGCCACAAGTGACAGGACAGTATCTCCCCGAGTTGAGTTCAGCAGAATTAGGGTCTCAACCTCTTTGTGCATCTGTCAGTAGAGGGCAATGTAGTTACAAATAACTGACCTGCTCCAGGTCCCCACCCAGCAGAAGGCCTAGACCTTACCTAATATTTTATATTGCCATGTGTGACCCAAAGTGTATCCTGCTGTTATGTGCCGTGTTTAACATACCAGTAACACTATGTCATGCAGCTGATACTAGAATTAAGGTCTAGGGTATTTGTTTATGAAGGCAGGTTCCTTTGCGCTCACTGCTATTTGTGGCAGGGGGAAAGGAGGGGACACAGCACTGGAATGGGTTTCCAGTGGGCGTTTGTTTACTGTACTTTCGATTGCACTGGTTTATCAGCCCAGGGAATAAGTTATAGCTTCCCAGCCTGCCTGTCTGGTTACAAATTCCAGTCTGTTCCTCCAAGCTGAATATAGAGAGCAGCTGGCTGAAGCTAAATGAATAATACTGCCTCACAAAACAATAGTGCTGGGCTCAACATGTTGCACAGACATCTATTTTGAGTTTGGATATTTAAAGACTAAGGAGGCATGACAGGCACATTTATGGGGCAGCAATTACCAGCAGCCTGTGCCTTGGATGTGAACAGATTAACACCTTCCTCTCTGCATGTGTCAAATACTGTAGTAAAGAGTTCACCTCTTCAAAGAAAGTATCTCTGAAGAGTTGACAAGTCCTTCCACTTCTCGTACATCCAGCATTTGCACATTGGATAAGCTAAAGAAGAAAGTTTCTGTGCTACAATCAATCCTATCTAGAATAAAGCAATGAAACTTAATGCTGTTATTTTATTCCATCCTGTATCTTTTATTAGTGGGAAAAGGTAGAAAGACCTAACAGGCCTTTATGGTTTATAATTTTCTAATTTCATGGCAAACTCTTTACTCTGGAAGAATGAAAACGCTGCTAAGAACATCCTTAGCATATAAGGTGCCTCAATACTTAACAACAATTATTGCTCTTCAAAACCTAATGGACAAGGAGGGTTATTTTCTGTGTTTCAAGACACTCAGGGCTAGGATATAACCAAATATATCAATTGCTTCTGCAGATACTTCATCTCTTTCTGTTTTACCCTCTGATTTACAGCTATGAATTCCTGCATATACCTATATTCCAGAAGGAGACTGGATTCCTATTTTGGGTAGAATCTGCTATTCTCTATCCATTTCAGGTGAAGCTGAACTTGCACAGGAGAGCAATTTTTATAACTCTGTGGCCTGAGCCTGGAATTATGTACTGAAAAGCATGGCTTTCAGGACACTGTCATGATAGATTGAACTGCTCTCAGGCAGGGCAGTGCTAGGATAAGGCCTTAAAATGTGTTTGTTTTACAATCTAGTGTCATAAAACTGGATACAAGCAGTCATAAGAACTTGCCAGAGCTTTTATAAGCTCATGGTAGCTTCAGGTACTTGAAAGCGCCAAACTTTGACTATTCTCTTCAGCAG
>NW_010549750.1:23776-26593 GCF_000687285.1 Phaethon lepturus
AAAAATACTCTAATTTAAATGGTGCTTAAGGGAAAAATTCAATCTTTCTTAACAAGCTCACTGGCCAGTGACCCTGGGGTTAGAGAAAGTCCTGATCATAGTAGGAAGTGACTCTATAACCCAGGTTTAGGGGCTGAGATATAAATGAACATAGCATAAGAAGGATCCTTGTCCAGACTTCAGTTGATAAGCAACATGGACTGGCCTGCAGATAGCTTTTGCACTGATGCATTAGTAATTTCATGACAAGTAATTCAAAATACCCAGTAAAAGAAATTGGGCTAGGTTAAAAAAAGACCACTAGGAAATCCAAAAACAGTTATTCACACCAGCATTTGCTGTCTTTTCCTGCAGTTTTGAAACGAGCACAATTCTCATATCTCATCATGTAGTTCTGCATGCAGCAAACAACTAGAACAGTGAAAACAAGCAATGGACAGAAAATCCCAGTAAAAATACAGTACACCACAATTCTGACTTTTGTCTGAAAATGACACGTGATATAAATGCTTTGTCTCACCAATAACGTCCATATTAATGAAGCTGAACATGTGATTAAAAGCTTTGCAATACTAACAGTATTTAGCCGAGGCTTTTGGAAAGCTAAAAAAGAAATATATATATAATTATATAATATAATCATCTGTAAGAAAAAAAAAAAGATTCAGGTTCAGGTTGTGATTTCAAGGAAAAGTAGAACTAGCATTCCAGCAGAATTAAACATTCACAGCTGTGTTTGTGTCACAAAGCTTATAGCAGATAATTAAGGAGCATATTCCCACAATCCAATACTGCATACCTATTTACCTGGCTAACCTTCCTAAGGCCTCAGTAAGGAATGAAAGGCTTTTTTAGGGGGCAAATCAAAGAACCTAACCTGGAACTGTGCTCTAGAGCACAGGCTTGAGGAGACCAACTGGCCAGTTTAGTCTGGACAGTGCCTTAGAACCATAGAATAATTTAAGTTGGAAGACACCTCTGGAGGTCATCTTGTCTGACCTGTTGCTCAGAAGAGGGTCAACTACAGCAAGCTGCTCAGGGCTTTGACCAGTTGGGTTTTGAATATCTACAGGGACTGAGATTCTACAACCTCCGTAGGAAACTGTTGCAGTTTCAGGACCTTCTTTCATCCCTTGGATGAAAAAAGGTTTTCCCACTATCTAACTGGGATTTCCCATGTTCCAGTTGGTGTCTGCTGCCTCTCTTCCTACCACTGTGCATCACTGAAGAGTCTGGCCCCATCTGCCCTTTTGGAGAAACCCCTGCTGAAGCCTTCCCTTCTCCAGGCTGAACAAACCCCGCTCTCTTAGCCTCTCCTCATACATTATCTGCTCCAGACCCCTCACCATCTCTGTGGCCTCCTCTAGACTCACTCCAGTTTGTTGATGTACTGTAGAATCCAAAAGTGGGCACAATGCTCCAGATGTGGTCTCTGTGTGGGGAGGAATCATAGCCCTTAACCTACTGTCTCTGCTCATGCTCGTACAGCTCAGTGTGGAGCTGGCCACCCCTGCCATGGGAGCACACTGCTGACTCATGTCCAACATATGGTCCACCAGGACTTCTAGCTCCTTTTCTGCCAAACTACTGTCTGTCCACTTGGCCCCCGCCTGCCCTGCTGTGTGAGATTGTTCCATCCCAGGTGCAGGACTTTGTGTTTGCCTTTGTTGAGTTTCATGAGGTTTTTCCCAGTTCATCACTCCAGCTTGTTAAGTTGCCCCTGAACAGCGGCACCTCTGCCCTCCAGCATAACAGTTACCCCCCTCCTTTTCGCTATCATCTGCAAACTGCAGGGTATAGGTATAGGAAATAATTAGTTGGACAAAGTGCATCCAAATCCTTCAAACAAGCCATGCTTGAGGTCTTCTCTGCACAGCACCCCGTGGCAGCAGGCACGCACAGTGCTCCTGGGAGTCAGCCGCGGGGACAGACACTCAGCACCGGGCAGTGCCGGGTCCGGCAGTGCAAACAGTCCTGCCGCTTGCAGACGGTCTTTCTAGGTGCCTGTCATGTTTCAGATAGTCAGAAGTGTAGGACCGCAGTGACTGAATGTCCAGGATTTGCGTCCTGCCCTATCTGGAGGGTTTTTTGTTGCAATAATGTAATATTAGGAGAGTAAGCAGGAGACAAAATGTCATTATGTTTGTTATCAATACTTTTGCCATCAGTCTGCACTGCTAAATTTTTAACAACCAAGGGCATGGGAAGTAACTGAGAATCTCTAATTAAGCTGACAGTTTCCCCTGATTTCAGCAACTCTCTATTCCACTTTTCATCCTGATTTTAGAGTGCTTTTCCCGGGACCAGCTCTGTCCTCCACTGACAAGGTTGCAGCTGGTCCAAATCTGACAGGATAAAAGCTCTGTTCATATCTCTGAAAACTTTGCCAGAGCCATGTCTCCAATTTGAATTTGATCTAATAAAAGCCACAGCGTCTAGACGGTGAAGCAAACTGCGCGGGGAACGCACCGAGCCCGCCCTCCGCTCACTGCCGCCGTGACGCAGCGCGGTGCCGCACGGCTCCTGGCCGCGGCCTCCTGCCCGGGCGGTTGGAAACGGCTCTTTGTGTCCGGGGGCAGATGATACCAAACCCTCTTCTGTACCAGGGAGAGCCCTCAAGCAAGAGCAAACCACTTCTCCTTACCTCATGCAAATGTTATTTGGCACAAAAGGTTATGCCGTTTCCCAGGGATGTGATTACAAAGCCAAGGAGACACACTCGTGCTGCCCATTAATAAACATTCAATTAGTTAGGCAACTTAAATCTCCTCTCTGTACACTGAGTTTTGGCAGTAGTGGCCAAGCAGGGGTCCCCGC